>NW_026691376.1:0-127688 GCF_020826845.1 Diceros bicornis minor | reverse complement strand
GCTGTAAGCAAGCAGATTCTCATTCAAAGATGCAAGTTACTATGTAGGAACAAGTTTGTATAGGTATTTCAAAGATGCCCAGAACTGAGCTAAACTTGGTATGTGTCCAACTCCTAGAAATCACTTCATGCCCCATCTCCCTTACTTCCAGCTAGTAAAGATCACATAATTCCTAACAAAGTTTTGACACAGATTCCCAATTCGGGCATTCAGAACATATAGCACGTTGCTGTAAGCAAGCAGATTCTCATTCAAAGATGCAAGTTACTATGTAGGAACAAGTTTGTATAGGTATTTCAAAGATGCCCAGAAATGAGCTAAACTTGGTATGTGTCCAAATCCTAGAAATAACTTCGTGCCCCATCTCCCTTACTTCCAGCTAGTAAGGATCACATAATTCCTAACAAAGTTTTGACACAGATTGCCAATTCGGGCATTCAAAACATATAGCACGTTGCTGTAAGCAAGCAGATTCTCATTCAAAGATGCAAGTTACTATGTAGGAACAAGTTTGTATAGGTATTTCAATGATGCCCAGAACTGAGCTAAACTTGGTATGTGTCCACCTCCAAGAAATAACTTCATGCTCCATCTCCCTTACTTCCAGCTAGTAAGGATCACATAATTCCTAACAAAGTTTTGACACAGATTCCCAATTCGGGCATTCAGAACCTATAGCATGTTGCTGCCAGCAAGCACATTCTCATTCAAAGTTGCAAGTTACTATGTAGGAACAAGTTTGTATAGGTATTTCAAAGATGCCCAGAACTGAGCTAAACTTGGTATGTCTCCAACTCCAAGAAATAACTTCATGCCCCATCTCCCTTACTTCCAGCTAGTAAGGATCACATAATTCCTAACAAAGTTTTGACACAGATTCCCAATTCGGGCATTCAGAACATATAGCACGTTGCTGTAAGCAAGCACATTCTCATTCAAAGTTGCAAGTTACTATGTAGGAACAAGTTTGTATAGGTATTTCAAAGATGCCCAGAACTGAGCTAAACTTGGTATGTGTCCAACTCCTAGAAATAACTTCATGCCCCATCTCCCTTACTTCCAGCTAGTAAGGATCACATAATTCCTAACAAAGTTTTGACACAGATTGCCAATTCGGGCATTCAGAACATATAGCACGTTGCTGTAAGCAAGCACATTTTCATTCAAAGTTGCAAGTTACTATGTAGGAACAAGTTTGTATAGGTATTTCAAAGATGCCCAGAACTGAGCTAAACTTGGTATGTGTCCAACTCCTAGAAATAACTTCATGCCCCATCTCCCTTACTTCCAGCTAGTAAGGATCACATAATTCCTAACAAAATTTGGACACAGATTCCCAATTCGGGCATTCAGAACATATAGCACGTTGCTGTAAGCAAGCACATTTTCATTCAAAGTTGCAAGTTACTATGTAGGAACAAGTTTGTATAGGTATTTTAAAGATGCCCAGAACTGAGCTAAACTTGGTATGTGTCCAACTCCTAGAAATAACTTCATGCCCCATCTCCATTACTTCCAGCTAGTAAGGATCACATAATTCCTAACAAAGTTTGGACACAGATTCCCAATTCGGGCATTCAGAACATATAGCACGTTGCTGTAAGCAAGCAGATTCTCATTCAAAGTTGCAAGTTACTATGTAGGAACAAGTTTGTATAGGTATTTCAAAGATGCCCAGAACTGAGCTAAACTTGGTATGTGTCCAACTCCTAGAAATAACTTCATGCCCCATCTCCCTTACTTCCAGCTAGTAAGGATCACATAATTCCTAACAAAGTTTGGACACAGATTCCCAATTCGGGCATTCAGAACATATAGCACGTTGCTGTAAGCAAGCAGATTCTCATTCAAAGATGCAAGTTACTATGTAGGAACCAGTTTGTATAGGTATTTCAAAGATGCCCAGAACTGAGCTAAACTTGGTATGTGTCCAACTCCTAGAAATAACTTCATGCCCCATCTCCCTTACTTCCAGCTAGTAAGGATCACATAATTCCTAACAAAGTTTGGACACAGATTCCCAATTCGGGCATTCAGAACATATAGCACGTTGCTGTAAGCAAGCAGATTCTCATTCAAAGATGCAAGTTACTATGTAGGAACAAGTTTGTATAGGTATTTCAAAGATGCCCAGAACTGAGCTAAACTTGGTATGTGTCCAACTCCTAGAAATCACTTCATGCCCCATCTCCCTTACTTCCAGCTAGTAAAGATCACATAATTCCTAACAAAGTTTTGACACAGATTCCCAATTCGGGCATTCAGAACATATAGCACGTTGCTGTAAGCAAGCAGATTCTCATTCAAAGATGCAAGTTACTATGTAGGAACAAGTTTGTATAGGTATTTCAAAGATGCCCAGAAATGAGCTAAACTTGGTATGTGTCCAAATCCTAGAAATAACTTCGTGCCCCATCTCCCTTACTTCCAGCTAGTAAGGATCACATAATTCCTAACAAAGTTTTGACACAGATTGCCAATTCGGGCATTCAGAACATATAGCACGTTGCTGTAAGCAAGCAGATTCTCATTCAAAGATGCAAGTTACTATGTAGGAACAAGTTTGTATAGGTATTTCAATGATGCCCAGAACTGAGCTAAACTTGGTATGTGTCCACCTCCAAGAAATAACTTCATGCTCCATCTCCCTTACTTCCAGCTAGTAAGGATCACATAATTCCTAACAAAGTTTTGACACAGATTCCCAATTCGGGCATTCAGAACCTATAGCATGTTGCTGCCAGCAAGCACATTCTCATTCAAAGTTGCAAGTTACTATGTAGGAACAAGTTTGTATAGGTATTTCAAAGATGCCCAGAACTGAGCTAAACTTGGTATGTCTCCAACTCCAAGAAATAACTTCATGCCCCATCTCCCTTACTTCCAGCTAGTAAGGATCACATAATTCCTAACAAAGTTTTGACACAGATTCCCAATTCGGGCATTCAGAACATATAGCACGTTGCTGTAAGCAAGCACATTCTCATTCAAAGTTGCAAGTTACTATGTAGGAACAAGTTTGTATAGGTATTTCAAAGATGCCCAGAACTGAGCTAAACTTGGTATGTGTCCAACTCCTAGAAATAACTTCATGCCCCATCTCCCTTACTTCCAGCTAGTAAGGATCACATAATTCCTAACAAAGTTTTGACACAGATTGCCAATTCGGGCATTCAGAACATATAGCACGTTGCTGTAAGCAAGCACATTTTCATTCAAAGTTGCAAGTTACTATGTAGGAACAAGTTTGTATAGGTATTTCAAAGATGCCCAGAACTGAGCTAAACTTGGTATGTGTCCAACTCCTAGAAATAACTTCATGCCCCATCTCCCTTACTTCCAGCTAGTAAGGATCACATAATTCCTAACAAAATTTGGACACAGATTCCCAATTCGGGCATTCAGAACATATAGCACGTTGCTGTAAGCAAGCACATTTTCATTCAAAGTTGCAAGTTACTATGTAGGAACAAGTTTGTATAGGTATTTTAAAGATGCCCAGAACTGAGCTAAACTTGGTATGTGTCCAACTCCTAGAAATAACTTCATGCCCCATCTCCATTACTTCCAGCTAGTAAGGATCACATAATTCCTAACAAAGTTTGGACACAGATTCCCAATTCGGGCATTCAGAACATATAGCACGTTGCTGTAAGCAAGCAGATTCTCATTCAAAGTTGCAAGTTACTATGTAGGAACAAGTTTGTATAGGTATTTCAAAGATGCCCAGAACTGAGCTAAACTTGGTATGTGTCCAACTCCTAGAAATAACTTCATGCCCCATCTCCCTTACTTCCAGCTAGTAAGGATCACATAATTCCTAACAAAGTTTGGACACAGATTCCCAATTCGGGCATTCAGAACATATAGCACGTTGCTGTAAGCAAGCAGATTCTCATTCAAAGATGCAAGTTACTATGTAGGAACCAGTTTGTATAGGTATTTCAAAGATGCCCAGAACTGAGCTAAACTTGGTATGTGTCCAACTCCTAGAAATAACTTCATGCCCCATCTCCCTTACTTCCAGCTAGTAAGGATCACATAATTCCTAACAAAGGTTTGACACAGATTCCCAATTCGGGCATTCAGAACATATAGCACGTTGCTGTAAGCAAGCACATTTTCATTCAAAGTTGCAAGTTACTATGTAGGAACAAGTTTGTATAGGTATTTCAAAGATGCCCAGAACTGAGCTAAACTTGGTATGTGTCCAACTCCTGGAAATAACTTCATGCCCCATCTCCCTTACTTCCAGCTAGTAAGGATCACATAATTCCTAACAAAGTTTTGACACAGATTCCCAATTCGGGCATTCAGAACATATAGCACGTTGCTGTAAGCAAGCAGATTCTCATTCAAAGATGCAAGTTACTATGTAGGAACAAGTTTGTATAGGTATTTCAAAGATGCCCAGAACTGAGCTAAACTTGGTATGTGTCCAACTCCTAGAAATAACTTCATGCTCCATCTCCCTTACTTCCAGCTAGTAAGGATCACATAATTCCTAACAAAGATTTGACACAGATTCCCAAATCGGGCATTCAGAACATATAGCACGTTGCTGCCAGCAAGCACATTCTCATTCAAAGTTGCAAGTTACTATGTAGGAACAAGTTTGTATAGGTATTTCAAAGATGCCCAGAACTGAGCTAAACTTGGTATGTCTCCAACTCCAAGAAATAACTTCATGCCCCATCTCCCTTACTTTCAGCTAGTAAGGATCACATAATTCCTAACAAAGTTTTGACACAGATTCCCAATTCGGGCATTCAGAACATATAGCACGTTGCTGTAAGCAAGCACATTCTCATTCAAAGTTGCAAGTTACTATGTAGGAACAAGTTTGTATAGGTATTTCAAAGATGCCCAGAACTGAGCTAAACTTGGTATGTGTCCAACTCCTAGAAATAACTTCATGCCCCATCTCCCTTACTTCCAGCTAGTAAGGATCACATAATTCCTAACAAAGTTTGGACACAGATTGCCAATTCGGGCATTCAGAACATATAGCACGTTGCTGTAAGCAAGCAGATTCTCATTCAAAGTTGCAAGTTACTATGTAGGAACAAGTTTGTATAGGTATTTCAAAGATGCCCAGAACTGAGCTAAACTTGGTATGTGTCCAACTCCTAGAAATAACTTCATGCCCCATCTCCCTTACTTCCAGCTAGTAAGGATCACATAATTCCTAACAAAGTTTTGACACAGATTCCCAATTCGGGCATTCAGAACATATAGCACGTTGCTGTAAGCAAGCAGATTCTCATTCAAAGATGCAAGTTACTATGTAGGAACAAGTTTGTATAGGTATTTCAAAGATGCCCAGAACTGAGCTAAACTTGGTATGTGTCCAACTCCTAGAAATAACTTCATGCTCCATCTCCCTTACTTCCAGCTAGTAAGGATCACATAATTCCTAACAAAGATTTGACACAGATTCCCAAATCGGGCATTCAGAACATATAGCACGTTGCTGCCAGCAAGCACATTCTCATTCAAAGTTGCAAGTTACTATGTAGGAACAAGTTTGTATAGGTATTTCAAAGATGCCCAGAACTGAGCTAAACTTGGTATGTCTCCAACTCCAAGAAATAACTTCATGCCCCATCTCCCTTACTTTCAGCTAGTAAGGATCACATAATTCCTAACAAAGTTTTGACACAGATTCCCAATTCGGGCATTCAGAACATATAGCACGTTGCTGTAAGCAAGCACATTCTCATTCAAAGTTGCAAGTTACTATGTAGGAACAAGTTTGTATAGGTATTTCAAAGATGCCCAGAACTGAGCTAAACTTGGTATGTGTCCAACTCCTAGAAATAACTTCATGCCCCATCTCCCTTACTTCCAGCTAGTAAGGATCACATAATTCCTAACAAAGTTTGGACACAGATTGCCAATTCGGGCATTCAGAACATATAGCACGTTGCTGTAAGCAAGCAGATTCTCATTCAAAGTTGCAAGTTACTATGTAGGAACAAGTTTGTATAGGTATTTCAAAGATGCCCAGAACTGAGCTAAACTTGGTATGTGTCCAACTCCTAGAAATAACTTCATGCCCCATCTCCCTTACTTCCAGCTAGTAAGGATCACATAATTCCTAACAAAGTTTGGACACAGATTCGCAATTCGGGCATTCAGAACATATAGCACGTTGCTGTAAGCAAGCAGATTCTCATTCAAAGATGCAAGTTACTATGTAGGAACCAGTTTGTATAGGTATTTCAAAGATGCCCAGAACTGAGCTAAACTTGGTATGTGTCCAACTCCTAGAAATAACTTCATGCCCCATCTCCCTTACTTCCAGCTAGTAAGGATCACATAATTCCTAACAAAGTTTTGACACAGATTGCCAATTCGGGCATTCAGAACATATAGCACGTTGCTGTAAGCAAGCAGATTCTCATTCAAAGATGGAAGTTACTATGTAGGAACAAGTTTGTATAGGTATTTCAAAGATGCCCAGAACTGAGCTAAACTTGGTATGTGTCCAACTCCTAGAAAAAACTTCATGCCCCATCTCCCTTACTTCCAGCTAGTAAGGATCACACAATTCCTAACAAAGGTTTGACACAGATTCCCAATTCGGGCATTCAGAACATATAGCACGTTGCTGTAAGCAAGCACATTTTCATTCAAAGTTGCAAGTTACTATGTAGGAACAAGTTTGTATAGGTATTTCAAAGATGCCCAGAACTGAGCTAAACTTGGTATGTGTCCAACTCCTAGAAATAACTTCATGCCCCATCTCCCTTACTTCCAGCTAGTAAGGATCACACAATTCCTAACAAAGTTTGGACACAGATTCCCAATTCGGGCATTCAGAACATATAGCACGTTGCTGTAAGCAAGCAGATTCTCATTCAAAGTTGCAAGTTACTATGTAGGAACAAGTTTGTATAGGTATTTCAAAGATGCCCAGAACTGAGCTAAACTTGGTATGTGTCCAACTCCTAGAAATAACTTCATGCCCCATCTCCCTTACTTCCAGCTAGTAAGGATCACATAATTCCTAACAAAGTTTTGACACAGATTGCCAATTCGGGCATTCAGAACATATAGCACGTTGCTGTAAGCAAGCACATTCTCATTCAAAGATGCAAGTTACTATGTAGGAACAAGTATGTATAGGTATTTCAAAGATGCCCAGAACTGAGCTAAACTTGGTATGTGTCCAACTCCTAGAAATAACTTCATGCTCCATCTCCCTTACTTCCAGCTAGTAAGGATCACATAATTCCTAACAAAGTTTGGACACAGATTGCCAATTCGGGCATTCAGAACATATAGCACGTTGCTGTAAGCAAGCACATTCTCATTCAAAGATGCAAGTTATTATGTAGGAACAAGTTTGTATAGGTATTTCAAAGATGCCCAGAACTGAGCTAAACTTGGTATGTGTCCAACTCCTAGAAATAACTTCATGCCCCATCTCCCTTACTTCCAGCTAGTAAGGATCACATAATTTCTAACAAAGTTTTGACACAGATTCCCTATTCGGGCATTCAGAACATATAGCACGTTGCTGTAAGCAAGCAGATTCTCATTCAAAGATGCAAGTTACTATGTAGGAACAAGTTTGTATAGGTATTTCAAAGATGCCCAGAACTGAGCTAAACTTGGTATGTGTCCAAATCCTAGAAATAACTTCATGCTCCATCTCCCTTACTTCCAGCTAGTAAGGATCACATAATTCCTAACAAAGATTTGACACAGATTCCCAATTCCGGCATTCAGAACATATAGCACGTTGCTGTAAGCAAGCACATTTTCATTCAAAGATGCAAGTTACTATGTAGGAACAAGTTTGTATAGGTATTTCAAAGATGCCCAGAACTGAGCTAAACTTGGTATGTGTCCAACTCCTAGAAATAACTTCATGCCCCATCTTCCTTACTTCCAGCTAGTAAGGATCACATAATTCCTAACAAAGGTTGAAACAGATTCCGAATTCGGGCATTCAGAACATATAGCACGTTGCTGTAAGCAAGCACATTTTCATTCAAAGTTGCAAGTTACCATGAAGGAACAAGTTTGTATAGGTATTTCAAAGATGCCCAGAACTGAGCTAAACTTGGTATGTGTCCAACTCCTAGAAATAACTTCATCCCCCATCTCCCTTACTTCCAGCTAGTAAGGATCACATAATTCCTAACAAAGTTTTGACACAGATTCCCAATTCAGGCATTCAGAACATATAGCACGTTGCTGTAAGCAAGCACATTCTCATTCAAAGTTGCAAGTTACTATGTAGGAACAAGTTTGTATAGGTATTTCAAAGATGCCCAGAACTGAGGTAAACTTGGTATGTGTCCAACTCCTGGAAATAACTTCATGCCCCATCTCCCTTACTTCCAGCTAGTAAGGATCACATAATTCATAACAAAGTTTTGACACAGATTCCCAATTCGGGCATTCAGAACATATAGCACGTTGCTGTAAGCAAGCACATTTTCATTCAAAGATGCAAGTTACTATGTAGGAACAAGTTTGTATAGGTATTTCAAAGATGCCCAGAACTGAGCTAAACTTGGTATGTGTCCAACTCCTAGAAATAACTTCATGCCCCATCTCCCTTACTTCCAGCTAGTAAGGATCACATAATTCCTAACAAAGTTTTGACACAGATTGCCAATTCGGGCATTCAGAACATATAGCACGTTGCTGTAAGCAAGCACATTCTCATTCAAAGATGCAAGTTACTATGTAGGTACAAGTTTGTATAGGTATTTCAAAGATGCACAGAACTGAGCTAAACTTGGTATGTGTCCAACTCCTAGAAATAACTTCATGCCCCATCTCCCTTACTTCCAGCTAGTAAGGATCACATAATTCCTAACAAAGTTTTGACACAGATTCCCAATTCGGGCATTCAGAACATATAGCACGTTGCTGTAAGCAAGCACATTCTCATTCAAAGTTGCAAGTTACTATGTAGGAACAAGTTTGTATAGGTATTTCAAAGATGCCCAGAACTGAGCTAAACTTGGTATGTGTCCAACTCCTAGAAATAACTTCATGCCCCATCTCCCTTACTTCCAGCTAGTAAGGATCACACAATTCCTAACAAAGTTTTGACACAGATTCCCAATTCGGGCATTCAGAACATATAGCACGTTGCTGTAAGCAAGCACATTCTCATTCAAAGTTGCAAGTTACTATGTAGGAACAAGTTTGTATAGGTATTTCAAAGACGCCCAGAACTGAGCTAAACTTGGTATGTGTCCAACTCCTAGAAATAACTTCATGCCCCATCTCCCTTACTTCCAGCTAGTAAGGATCACACAATTCCTAACAAAGTTTTGACACAGATTCCCAATTCGGGCATTCAGAACATATAGCACGTTGCTGTAAGCAAGCAGATTCTCATTCAAAGTTGCAAGTTACTACGTAGGAACAAGTTTGTATAGGTATTTCAAAGATGCCCAGAACTGAGCTAAACTTGGTATGTGTCCAACTCCTAGAAATAACTTCATGCCCCATCTCCCTTACTTCCAGCTAGTAAGGATCACATAATTCCTAACAAAGTTTGGACACAGATTCCCAATTCGGGCATTCAGAACATATAGCACGTTGCTGTAAGCAAGCAGATTCTCATTCAAAGATGCAAGTTACTATGTAGGAACAAGTTTGTATAGGTATTTCAAAGATGCCCAGAACTGAGCTAAACTTGGTATGTGTCCAACTCCTAGAAATAACTTCATGCCCCATCTCCCTTACTTCCAGCTAGTAAGGATCACATAATTCCTAACAAAGTTTTGACACAGATTGCCAATTCGGGCATTCAGAACATATAGCACGTTGCTGTAAGCAAGCACATTCTCATTCAAAGATGCAAGTTACTATGTAGGAACAAGTTTGTATAGGTATTTCAAAGATGCACAGAACGGAGCTAAACTTGGTATGTGTCCAACTCCTAGAAATAACTTCATGCCCCATCTCCCTTACTTCCAGCTAGTAAGGATCACATAATTCCTAACAAAGTTTTGACACAGATTCCCAATTCGGGCATTCGGAACATATAGCACGTTGCTGTAAGCAAGCAGATTCTCATTCAAAGATGCAAGTTACTATGTAGGAACAAGTTTGTATAGGTATTTCAAAGATGCCCAGAACTGAGCTAAACTTGGTATGTGTCCAACTCCTAGAAATAACTTCATGCCCCATCTCCCTTACTTCCAGCTAGTAAGGATCACATAATTCCTAACAAAGTTTTGACACAGATTCCCAACTCGGGCATTCAGAACATATAGCACGTTGCTGTAAGCAAGCAGATACTCATTCAAAGATGCAAGTTACTATGTAGGAACAAGTTTGTATAGGTATTTCAAAGATGCCCAGAACTGAGCTAAACTTGGTATGTGTCCAACTCCTAGAAATAACTTCATGCCCCATCTCCCTTACTTCCAGCTAGTAAGGATCACATAATTCCTAACAAAGTTTTGACACAGATTGGCAATTCGGGCATTCAGAACATATAGCACGTTGCTGTAAGCAAGCACATTCTCATTCAAAGATGCAAGTTACTATGTAGGAACAAGTTTGTATAGGTATTTCAAATATGCACAGAACTGAGCTAAACTTGGTATGTGTCCAACTCCTAGAAATAACTTCATGCCCCATCTCCCTTACTTCCAGCTAGTAAGGATCACATAATTCCTAACAAAGTTTTGACACAGATTCCCAATTCGGGCATTCAGAACATATAGCACGTTGCTGTAAGCAAGCACATTTTCATTCAAAGTTGCAAGTTACTATGTAGGAACAAGTTTGTATAGGTATTTCAAAGATGCCCAGAACTGAGCTAAACTTGGTATGTGTCCAACTCCTAGAAATAACTTCATGCCCCATCTCCCTTACTTCCAGCTAGTAAGGATCACATAATTCCTAACAAAGTTTTGACACAGTTTCCCAATTCGGGCATTCAGATCATATAGCACGTTGCTGTAAGCAAGCACATTCTCATTCAAAGTTGCAAGTTACTATGTAGGAACAAGTTTGTATAGGTATTTCAAAGATGCCCAGAACTGAGCTAAACTTGGTATGTGTCCAACTCCTAGAAATAACTTCATGCCCCATCTCCCTTACTTCCAGCTAGTAAGGATCACACAATTCCTAACAAAGTTTTGACACAGATTCCCAATTCGGGCATTCAGAACATATAGCACGTTGCTGTAAGCAAGCAGATTCTCATTCAAAGTTGCAAGTTACTATGTAGGAACAAGTTTGTATAGGTATTTCAAAGATGCCCAGAACTGAGCTAAACTTGGTATGTGTCCAACTCCTAGAAATAACTTCATGCCCCATCTCCCTTACTTCCAGCTAGTAAGGATCACATAATTCCTAACAAAGTTTGGACACAGATTCCCAATTCGGGCATTCAGAACATATAGCACGTTGCTGTAAGCAAGCAGATTCTCATTCAAAGATGCAAGTTACTATGTAGGAACAAGTTTGTATAGGTATTTCAAAGATGCCCAGAACTGAGCTAAACTTGGTATGTGTCCAACTCCTAGAAATAACTTCATGCCCCATCTCCCTTACTTCCAGCTAGTAAGGATCACATAATTCCTAACAAAGTTTTGACACAGATTGCCAATTCGGGCATTCAGAACATATAGCACGTTGCTGTAAGCAAGCACATTCTCATTCAAAGATGCAAGTTACTATGTAGGAACAAGTTTGTATAGGTATTTCAAAGATGCACAGAACGGAGCTAAACTTGGTATGTGTCCAACTCCTAGAAATAACTTCATGCCCCATCTCCCTTACTTCCAGCTAGTAAGGATCACATAATTCCTAACAAAGTTTTGACACAGATTCCCAATTCGGGCATTCGGAACATATAGCACGTTGCTGTAAGCAAGCAGATTCTCATTCAAAGATGCAAGTTACTATGTAGGAACAAGTTTGTATAGGTATTTCAAAGATGCCCAGAACTGAGCTAAACTTGGTATGTGTCCAACTCCTAGAAATAACTTCATGCCCCATCTCCCTTACTTCCAGCTAGTAAGGATCACATAATTCCTAACAAAGTTTTGACACAGATTCCCAACTCGGGCATTCAGAACATATAGCACGTTGCTGTAAGCAAGCAGATACTCATTCAAAGATGCAAGTTACTATGTAGGAACAAGTTTGTATAGGTATTTCAAAGATGCCCAGAACTGAGCTAAACTTGGTATGTGTCCAACTCCTAGAAATAACTTCATGCCCCATCTCCCTTACTTCCAGCTAGTAAGGATCACATAATTCCTAACAAAGTTTTGACACAGATTGGCAATTCGGGCATTCAGAACATATAGCACGTTGCTGTAAGCAAGCACATTCTCATTCAAAGATGCAAGTTACTATGTAGGAACAAGTTTGTATAGGTATTTCAAATATGCACAGAACTGAGCTAAACTTGGTATGTGTCCAACTCCTAGAAATAACTTCATGCCCCATCTCCCTTACTTCCAGCTAGTAAGGATCACATAATTCCTAACAAAGTTTTGACACAGATTCCCAATTCGGGCATTCAGAACATATAGCACGTTGCTGTAAGCAAGCACATTTTCATTCAAAGTTGCAAGTTACTATGTAGGAACAAGTTTGTATAGGTATTTCAAAGATGCCCAGAACTGAGCTAAACTTGGTATGTGTCCAACTCCTAGAAATAACTTCATGCCCCATCTCCCTTACTTCCAGCTAGTAAGGATCACATAATTCCTAACAAAGTTTTGACACAGTTTCCCAATTCGGGCATTCAGATCATATAGCACGTTGCTGTAAGCAAGAAGATTCTCATTTAAAGATGCAAGTTACTATGTAGGAACAAGTTTGTATAGGTATTTCAAAGATGCCCAGAACTGAGCTAAACTTGGTATGTGTCCAACTCCTAGAAATAACTTCATGCCCCATCTCCCTTACTTCCAGCTAGTAAGGATCACATAATTCCTAACAAAGTTTTGACACAGATTGCCTATTCGGGCATTCAGAACATATAGCACGTTGCTGCAAGCAAGCACATTCTCATTCAAAGTTGCAAGTTACTATGTAGGAACAAGTTTGTATAGGTATTTCAAAGATGCCCAGAACTGAGCTAAACTTGGTATGTCTCCAACTCAAAGAAATAACTTCATGCCCCATCTCCCTTACTTTCAGCTAGTAAGGATCACGTAATTCCTAACAAAGTTTTGACACAGATTCCCAATTCGGGCATTCAGAACATATAGCACGTTGCTGTAAGCAAGCACATTTTCTTTCAAAGTTGCAAGTTACTATGTAGGAACAAGTTTGTATAGGTATTTCAAAGATGCCCAGAACTGAGCTAAACTTGGTATGTGTCCAACTCCTAGAAATAACTTCATGCCCCATCTCCCTTACTTCCAGCTAGTAAGGATCACATAATTCCTAACAAAGTTTTGACACAGATTCCCAATTCGGGCATTCAGAACATATAGCACGTTGCTGTAAGCAAGCACATTTTCATTCAAAGTTGCAAGTTACTATGTAGGAACAAGTTTGTATAGGTATTTCAAAGATGCCCAGAACTGAGCTAAACTTGGTATGTGTCCAACTCCTAGAAATAACTTCATGCCCCATCTCCCTTACTTCCAGCTAGTAAGGATCACATAATTCCTAACAAAGTTTTGACACAGATTGCCAATTCGGGCATTCAGAACATATAGCACGTTGCTGTAAGCAAGCACATTCTCATTCAAAGATGCAAGTTACTATGTAGGAACAAGTTTGTATAGGTATTTCAAAGATGCCCAGAACTGAGCTAAACTTGGTATGTGTCCAACTCTTAGAAATAACTTCATGCCCCATCTCCCTTACTTCCAGCTAGTAAGGATCACATAATTCCTAACAAAGTTTTGACACAGATTGCCAATTCGGGCATTCAGAACATATAGCACGTTGCTGTAAGCAAGCACATTCTCATTCAAAGATGCAAGTGACTATGTAGGAACAAGTTTGTATAGGTATTTCAAAGATGCCCAGAACTGAGCTAAACTTGGTATGTGTCCAACTCCTAGAAATAACTTCATGCTCCATCTCCCTTACTTCCAGCTAGTAAGGATCACATAATTCCTAACAAACTTTTGACACAGATTCCCAAATCGGGCATTCGGAACATATAGCACGTTGCTGCAAGCAAGCACATTCTCATTCAAAGTTGCAAGTTACTATGTAGGAACAAGTTTGTATAGGTATTTCAAAGATGCCCAGAACTGAGCAAAACTTGGTATGTCTCCAACTCCAAGAAATAACTTCATGCCCCATCTCCCTTACTTTCAGCTAGTAAGGATCACGTAATTACTAACAAAGTTTTGACACAGATTCCCAATTCGGGCATTCAGAACATATAGCACGTTGCTGTAAGCAAGCACATTCTAATTCAAAGTTGCAAGTTACTATGTAGGAACAAGTTTCTATAGGTATTTCAAAGATGCCCAGAACTGAGCTAAACTTGGTATGTGTCCAACTCCTAGAAATAACTTCATGCCCCATCTCCCTTACTTCCAGCTAGTAAGGATCACGTAATTCCTAACAAAGTTTTGACACAGATTCCCAATTCGGGCATTCAGAACATATAGCACGTTGCTGTAAGCAAGCACATTTTCATTCAAAGTTGCAAGTTACTATGTAGGAACAAGTTTGTATAGGTATTTCAAAGATGCCCAGAACTGAGCTAAACTTGGTATGTGTCCAACTCCTAGAAATAACTTCATGCCCCATCTCCCTTACTTCCAGCTAGTAAGGATCACATAATTCCTAACAAAGTTTTGACACAGATTCCCAATTCGGGCATTCAGAACATATAGCACGTTGCTGTAAGCAAGCACATTCTCATTCAAAGATGCAAGTTACTATGTAGGAACAAGTTTGTATAGGTATTTCAAAGATGCCCAGGACTGAGCTAAACTTGGTATGTGTCCAACTCCTAGAAATAACTTCATGCCCCATCTCCCTTACTTCCAGCTAGTAAGGATCACATAATTCCTAACAAATTTTTGACACAGATTGCCAATTCGGGCATTCAGAACATATAGCACGTTGCTGTAAGCAAGCACATTCTCATTCAAAGATGCAAGTTACTATGTAGGAACAAGTTTGTATAGGTATTTCAAAGATGCACAGGACTGAGCTAAACTTGGTATGTGTCCAACTCCTAGAAATAACTTCATGCCCCATCTCCCTTACTTCCAGCTAGTAAGGATCACATAATTCCTAACAAAGTTTTGACACAGATTCCCAATTCGGGCATTCAGAACATATAGCACGTTGCTGTAAGCAAGCACATTCTCATTCAAAGATGCAAGTTACTATGTAGGAACAAGTTTGTATAGGTATTTCAAAGATGCCCAGAACTGAGCTAAACTTGGTATGTGTCCAAACCTCCTAGAAATAACTTCATGCCCCATCTCCCTTACTTCCAGCTAGTAAGGATCACATAATCCTAACAAAGTTTTGACACAGATTGCCAATTCGGGCATTCAGAACATATAGCACGTTGCTGTAAGCAAGCAGATTCTCATTCAAAGATGCAAGTTACTATGTAGGAACACGTTTGTATAGGTATTTCAAAGATGCCCAGACTGAGCTAAACTTGGTATGTGTCCAACTCCTAGAAATAACTTCATGCCCCATCTCACTTACTTCTAGCTAGTAAGGATCACATAATCCTAACAAAGTTTTGACACAGATTGCCAATTCGGGGCATTCAGAACATATAGCACGTTGCTGTAAGCAAGCACATTCTCATTCAAAGATGCAAGTTACTATGTAGGAACAAGTTTGTATAGGTATTTCAAATATGCACAGAACTGAGCTAAACTTGGTATGTGTCCAACTCCTAGAAATAACTTCATGCCCCATCTCCCTTACTTCCAGCTAGTAAGGATCACATAATTCCTAACAAAGTTTTGACACAGATTCCCAATTCGGGCATTCAGAACATATAGCACGTTGCTGTAAGCAAGCACATTTTCATTCAAAGTTGCAAGTTACTATGTAGGAACAAGTTTGTATAGGTATTTCAAAGATGCCCCAGAACTGAGCTATACTTGGTATGTGTCCAACTCCTAGAAATAACTTCATGCCCCATCTCCCTTACTTCCAGCTAGTAAGGATCACATAATTCCTAACAAAGTTTTGACACAGATTCCCAATTCGGGCATTCAGAACATATAGCACGTTGCTGTAAGCAAGCAGATTCTCATTTAAAGATGCAAGTTACTATGTAGGAACAAGTTTGTATAGGTATTTCAAAGATGCCCAGAACTGAGCTAAACTTGGTATGTGTCCAACTCCTAGAAATAACTTCATGCCCCATCTCCCTTACTTCCAGCTAGTAATGATCACATAATTCCTAACAAAGTTTGACACAGATTGCCTATTCGGGCATTCAGAACATATAGCACGTTGCTGCAAGCAAGCACATTCTCATTCAAAGTTGCAAGTTACTATGTAGGAACAAGTTTGTATAGGTATTTCAAAGATGCCCAGAACTGAGCTAAACTTGGTATGTCTCCAACTCCAAGAAATAAACTTCATGCCCCATCTCCCTTACTTTCAGGTAGTAAGGATCACGTAATTCCTAACAAAGTTTTGACACAGATTCCCAATTCGGGCATTCAGAACATATAGCACGTTGCTGTAAGCGAGCACATTTTCTTTCAAAGTTGCAAGTTACTATGTAGGAACAAGTTTGTATAGGTATTTCAAAGATGCCCAGAACTGAGCTAAACTTGGTATGTGTCCAACTCCTAGAAATAACCTTCATGCCCCATCTCCCTTACTTCCAGCTAGTAAGGATCACATAATTCCTAACAAAGTTTTGACACAGATTCCCCAATTCGGGCATTCAGAACATATAGCACGTTGCTGTAAGCAAGCAGATTCTCATTCAAAGATGCAAGTACTATGTAGGAAACAAGTTTGTATAGGTATTTCAAAGATGCCCAGAACTGAGCTAAACTTGGTATGTGTCCAACTCTTAGAAATAACTTCATGCCCCATCTCCCCTTACTTCCAGCTAGTAAGGATCACATAATTCCTAACAAAGTTTTGACACAGATTGCCAATTCGGGCATTCAGAACATATAGCACGTTGCTGTAAGCAAGCACATTCTCATTCAAAGATGCAAGTTACTATGTAGGAACAAGTTTGTATAGGTATTTCAAAGATGCCCAGAACTGAGCTAAACTTGGTATGTGTCCAACTCCTAGAAATAACTTTCATGCTCCATCTCCCTTACTTCCAGCTAGTAAGGATCACATAATTCCTAACAAACTTTTGACACAGATTCCCAAATCGGGCATTCAGAACATATAGCACGTTGCTGCAAGCAAGCACATTCTCATTCAAAGTTGCAAGTTACTATGTAGGAACAAGTTTGTATAGGTATTTCAAAGATGCCCAGAACTGAGCTAAACTTGGTATGTCTCCAACTCCAAGAAATACCTTCATGCCCCATCTCCCTTACTTTCAGCTAGTAAGGATCACGTAATTCCTAACAAAGTTTTGACACAGATTCCCAATTCGGGCATTCAGAACATATAGCACGTTGCTGTAAGAAAGCACATTCTAATTCAAAGTTGCAAGTTATTATGTAGGAACAAGTTTGTATAGGTATTTCAAAGATGCCCAGAACTGAGCTAAACTTGGTATGTGTCCAACTCCTAGAAATAACTTCATGCCACATCTCCCTTACTTCCAGCTAGTAAGGATCACATAATTCCTAACAAAGTTTGGACACAGATTCCCAATTCGGGCATTCAGACATATAGCACGTTGCTGTAAGAAAGCACATTTTCATTCAAAGTTGCAAGTTACTATGTAGGAACAAGTTTGTATAGGTATTTCAAAGATGCCCAGGACTGAGCTACAACTTGGTATGTGTCCCAACTCCTAGAAATAACTTCACGCCCCATCTCCCTTACTTCCAGCTAGTAAGGATCACATAATTCCTAACAAAGTTTTGACACAGATTCCCCAATTCGGGCATTCAGAACATATAGCACGTTGCTGTAAGCAAGCACATTCTCATTCAAAGATGCAAGTTACTATGTAGGAACAAGTTTGTATAGTTATTTCAAAGATGCCCAGGACTGAGCTAAACTTGGTATGTGTCCAACTCCTAGAAATAACTTCATGCCCCATCTCCCTTACTTCCAGCTAGTAAGGATCACATATTCCTAACAAAGTTTTGACACAGATTCCCAATTCGGGCATTCAGAACATATAGCACGTTGCTGTAAGCAAGCACATTCTCATTCAAAGATGCAAGTTACTATGTAGGAAACAAGTTTGTATAGGTATTTCAAAGATGCACAGGACTGAGCTAAACTTGGTATGTGTCCAACTCCTAGAAATAACTTCATGCCCCATCTCCCTTACTTCCAGCTAGTAAGGATCACATAATTCCTAACAAAGTTTTGACACAGATTCCCAATTCCGGCATTCAGAACATATAGCACGTTGCTGTAAGCAAGCACTTTCTCATTCAAAGATGCAAGTTACTATGTAGGAACAAGTTTGTATAGGTATTTCAAAGATGCCCAGGACTGAGCTAAACTTGGTATGTGTCCAACTCCTAGAAATAACTTCATGCCCCATCTCCCTTACTTCCAGCTAGTAAGGATCACATAATTCCTAACAAAGGTTTGACACAGATTCCCAATTCGGGCATTCAGAACATATAGCACGTTGCTGTAAGCAAGCACATTCTCATTCAAAAGTTGCAAGTTACTATGTAGGAACAAGTTTGTATAGGTATTTCAAAGATGCCCAGAACTGAGCTAAACTTGGTATGTGTCCAACTCCTAGAAATAACTTCATGCCCCATCTCCCTTACTTCCAGCTAGTAAGGATCACATAATTCCTAACAAAGTTTTGACACAGATTCCCAATTCGGGGCATTCAGAACATATAGCACGTTGCTGTAAGCAAGCACATTCTCATTCAAAGTTGCAAGTTACTATGTAGGAACAAGTTTGTATAGGTATTTCAAAGATGCCCAGAACTGAGCTAAACTTGGTATGTGTCCAACTCCTAGAAATAACTTCATGCCCCATCTCCCTTACTTTCAGCTAGTAAGGATCACATAATTCCTAACAAAGTTTTGACACAGATTGCCAATTCGGGCATTCAGAACATATAGCACGTTGCTGTAAGCAAGCAGATTCTCATTCAAAGATGCAAGTTACTATGTAGGAACAAGTTTGTATAGGTATTTCAAAGATGCACAGAACTGAGCTAAACTTGGTATGTGTCCAACTCCTAGAAATAACTTCATGCCCCATCTCCCTTACTTCCAGCTAGTAAGGATCACATAATTCCTAACAAAGTTTTGACACAGATTCCCAATTCGGGCATTCAGAACATATAGCACGTTGCTGTAAGCAAGCACATTTTCATTCAAAGTTGCAAGTTACTATGTAGGAACAAGTTTGTATAGGTATTTCAAAGATGCCCAGAACTGAGCTAAACTTGGTATGTGTCCAACTCCTAGAAATAACTTCATGCCCCATCTCCCTTACTTCCAGCTAGTAAGGATCACATAATTCCTAACAAAGTTTTGACACAGATTCCCAATTCGGGCATTCAGAACATATAGCACGTTGCTGTAAGCAAGCAGATTCTCATTCAAAGATGCAAGTTACTATGTAGGAACAAGTTTGTATAGGTATTTCAAAGATGCCCAGAACTGAGCTAAACTTGGTATGTGTCCAACTCTTAGAAATAACTTCATGCCCCATCTCCTCTACTTCCAGCTAGTAAGGATCACATAATTCCTAACAAAGTTTTGACACAGATTGCCAATTCGGGCATTCAGAACATATAGCACGTTGCTGTAAGCAAGCAGATTCTCATTCAAAGATGCAAGTTACTATGTAGGAACAAGTTTGTATAGGTATTTCAAAGATGCCCAGAACTGAGCTAAACTTGGTATGTGTCCAACTCCTAGAAATAACTTCATGCCCCATCTCCCTTACTTCCAGCTAGTAAGGATCACACAATTCCTAACAAAGTTCTGACACAGATTCCCAATTCGGGCATTCAGAACATATAGCACGTTGCTGTAAGCAAGCACATTCTCATTCAAAGATGCAAGTTACTATGTAGGAACAAGTTTGTACAGGTATTTCAAAGATGCCCCAGAACTGAGCTAAACTTGGTATGTGTCCAACTCCTAGAAATAACTTCATGCCCCATCTCCCTTACTTCCAGCTAGTAAGGATCACACAATTCCTAACAAAGTTTTGACACAGATTCCCAATTCGGGCATTCAGAACATATAGCACGTTGCTGTAAGCAAGCAGATTCTCATTCAAAGATGCAAGTTACTATGTAGGAACAAGTTTGTATAGGTATTTCAAAGATGCCCCAGAACTGAGCTAAACTTGGTATGTGTCCAACTCCTAGAAATAACTTCATGCCCCATCTCCCTTACTTCCAGCTAGTAAGGATCACATAATTCCTAAAAAAGGTTTGACACAGATTCCCAATTCGGGCATTCAGAACATATAGCACGTTGCTGTAAGCAAGCACATTCTCATTCAAAGTTGCAAGTTACTATGTAGGAACAAGTTTGTATAGGTATTTCAAAGATGCCCAGAACTGAGCTAAACTTGGTATGTGTCCAACTCCTAGAAATAACTTCATGCCCCATCTCCCTTACTTCCAGCTAGTAAGGATCACATAATTCCTAACAAAGTTTTGACACAGATTCCCAATTCGGGCATTCAGAACGCATAGCACGTTGCTGTAAGCAAGCACATTCTCATTCAAAGTTGCAAGTTACTATGTAGGAACAAGTTTGTATAGGTATTTCAAAGATGCCCAGAACTGAGCTAAACTTGGTATGTGTCCAACTCCTAGAAATAACTTCATGCCCCATCTCCCTTACTTTCAGCTAGTAAGGATCACATAATTCCTAACAAAGTTTTGACACAGATTGCCAATTCGGGCATTCAGAACATATAGCACGTTGCTGTAAGCAAGCAGATTCTCATTCAAAGATGCAAGTTACTATGTAGGAACAAGTTTGTATAGGTATTTCAAAGATGCACAGAACTGAGCTAAACTTGGTATGTGTCCAACTCCTAGAAATAACTTCATGCCCCATCTCCCTTACTTCCAGCTAGTAAGGATCACATAATTCCTAACAAAGTTTTGACACAGATTCCCAATTCGGGCATTCAGAACATATAGCACGTTGCTGTAAGCAAGCACATTTTCATTCAAAGTTGCAAGTTACTATGTAGGAACAAGTTTGTATAGGTATTTCAAAGATGCCCAGAACTGAGCTAAACTTGGTATGTGTCCAACTCCTAGAAATAACTTCATGCCCCATCTCCCTTACTTCCAGCTAGTAAGGATCACATAATTCCTAACAAAGTTTTGACACAGATTCCCAATTCGGGCATTCAGAACATATAGCACGTTGCTGTAAGCAAGCAGATTCTCATTCAAAGATGCAAGTTACTATGTAGGAACAAGTTTGTATAGGTATTTCAAAGATGCCCAGAACTGAGCTAAACTTGGTATGTGTCCAACTCTTAGAAATAACTTCATGCCCCATCTCCCTTACTTCCAGCTAGTAAGGATCACATAATTCCTAACAAAGTTTTGACACAGATTGCCAATTCGGGCATTCAGAACATATAGCACGTTGCTGTAAGCAAGCAGATTCTCATTCAAAGATGCAAGTTACTATGTAGGAACAAGTTTGTATAGGTATTTCAAAGATGCCCAGAACTGAGCTAAACTTGGTATGTGTCCAACTCCTAGAAATAACTTCATGCCCCATCTCCCTTACTTCCAGCTAGTAAAGATCACACAATTCCTAACAAAGTTTTGACACAGATTCCCAATTCGGGCATTCAGAACATATAGCACGTTGCTGTAAGCAAGCACATTCTCATTCAAAGATGCAAGTTACTATGTAGGAACAAGTTTGTACAGGTATTTCAAAGATGCCCAGAACTGAGCTAAACTTGGTATGTGTCCAACTCCTAGAAATAACTTCATGCCCCATCTCCCTTACTTCCAGCTAGTAAGGATCACACAATTCCTAACAAAGTTTTGACACAGATTCCCAATTCGGGCATTCAGAACATATAGCACGTTGCTGTAAGCAAGCAGATTCTCATTCAAAGATGCAAGTTATTATGTAGGAACAAGTTTGTATAGGTATTTCAAAGATGCCCAGAACTGAGCTAAACTTGGTATGTGTCCAACTCCTAGAAATAACTTCATGCCCCATCTCCCTTACTTCCAGCTAGTAAGGATCACATAATTCCTAACAAAGTTTTGACACAGATTCCCAATTCGGGCATTCAGAACATATAGCACGTTGCTGTAAGCAAGCAGATTCTCATTCAAAGATGCAAGTTACTATGTAGGAACAAGTTTGTATAGGTATTTCAAAGATGCCCAGAACTGAGCTAAACTTGGTATGTGTCCAACTCCTAGAAATAACTTCATGCCCCATCTCCCTTACTTACAGCTAGTAAGGATCACATAATTCCTAACAAAGTTTTGACACAGATTGCCAATTCGGGCATTCAGAACATATAGCACGTTGCTGTAAGCAAGCACATTCTCATTCAAAGATGCAAGTTACTATGTAGGAACAAGTTTGTATAGGTGTTTCAAATATGCACAGAACTGAGCTAAACTTGGTATGTGTCCAACTCCTAGAAATAACTTCATGCCCCATCTCCCTTACTTCCAGCTAGTAAGGATCACATAATTCCTAACAAAGTTTTGACACAAATTCCCAATTCGGGCATTCAGAACATATAGCACGTTGCTGTAAGCAAGCACATTTTCATTCAAAGTTGCAAGTTACTATGTAGGAACAAGTTTGTATAGGTATTTCAAAGATGCCCAGAACTGAGCTATACTTGGTATGTGTCCAACTCCTAGAAATATCTTCATGCCCCATCTCCCTTACTTCCAGCTAGTAAGGATCACATAATTCCTAACAAAGTTTTGACACAGATTCCCAATTCGGGCATTCAGAACATATAGCACGTTGCTGTAAGCAAGCAGATTCTCATTTAAAGATGCAAGTTACTATGTAGGAACAAGTTTGTATAGGTATTTCAAAGATGCCCAGAACTGAGCTAAACTTGGTATGTGTCCAACTCCTAGAAATAACTTCATGCCCCATCTCCCTTACTTCCAGCTAGTAAGGATCACATAATTCCTAACAAAGTTTTGACACAGATTGCCTATTCGGGCATTCAGAACATATAGCACGTTGCTGCAAGCAAGCACATTCTCATTCAAAGTTGCAAGTTACTATGTAGGAACAAGTTTGTATAGGTATTTCAAAGATGCCCAGAACTGAGCTAAACTTGGTATGTCTCCAACTCCAAGAAATAACTTCATGCCCCATCTCCCTTACTTTCAGCTAGTAAGGATCACGTAATTCCTAACAAAGTTTTGACACAGATTCCCAATTCGGGCATTCAGAACATATAGCACGTTGCTGTAAGCAAGCACATTTTCTTTCAAAGTTGCAAGTTACTATGTAGGAACAAGTTTGTATAGGTATTTCAAAGATGCCCAGAACTGAGCTAAACTTGGTATGTGTCCAACTCCAAGAAATAACTTCATGCCCCATCTCCCTTACTTCCAGCTTGTAAGGATCACATAATTCCTAACAAAGTTTTGACACAGATTCCCAATTCGGGCATTCAGAACATATAGCACGTTGCTGTAAGCAAGCACATTTTCATTCAAAGTTGCAAGTTACTATGTAGGAACAAGTTTGTATAGGTATTTCAAAGATGCCCAGAACTGAGCTAAACTTGGTATGTGTCCAACTCCTAGAAATAACTTCATGCCCCATCTCCCTTACTTCCAGCTAGTAAGGATCACATAATTCCTAACAAAGGTTTGACACAGATTCCCAATTCGGGCATTCAGAACATATAGCACGTTGCTGTAAGCAAGCAGATTCTCATTCAAAGATGCAAGTTACTATGTAGGAACAAGTTTGTATAGGTATTTCAAAGATGCCCAGAACTGAGCTAAACTTGGTATGTGTCCAACTCTTAGAAATAACTTCATGCCCCATCTCCCTTACTTCCAGCTAGTAAGGATCACATAATTCCTAACAAAGATTTGACACAGATTGCCAATTCGGGCATTCAGAACATATAGCACGTTGCTGTAAGCAAGCACATTCTCATTCAAAGATGCAAGTTACTATGTAGGAACAAGTTTGTATAGGTATTTCAAAGATGCCCAGAACTGAGCTAAACTTGGTATGTGTCCAACTCCTAGAAATAACTTCATGCTCCATCTCCCTTACTTCCAGCTAGTAAGGATCACATAATTCCTAACAAACTTTTGACACAGATTCCCAAATCGGGCATTCAGAACATATAGCACGTTGCTGCAAGCAAGCACATTCTCATTCAAAGTTGCAAGTTACTATGTAGGAACAAGTTTGTATAGGTATTTCAAAGATGCCCAGAACTGAGCTAAACTTGGTATGTCTCCAACTCCAAGAAATAACTTCATGCCCCATCTCCCTTACTTTCAGCTAGTAAGGATCACGTAATTCCTAACAAAGTTTTGACACAGATTCCCAATTCAGGCATTCAGAACATATAGCACGTTGCTGTAAGCAAGCACATTCTAATTCAAAGTTGCAAGTTACTATGTAGGAACAAGTTTGTATAGGTATTTCAAAGATGCCCAGAACTGAGCAAAACTTGGTATGTGCCCAACTCCTAGAAATAACTTCATGCCCCATCTCCCTTACTTCCAGCTAGTAAGGATCACGTAATTCCTAACAAAGTTTTGACACAGATTCCCAATTCGGGCATTCAGAACATATAGCACGTTGCTGTAAGCAAGCACATTTTCATTCAAAGTTGCAAGTTACTATGTCGGAACAAGTTTGTATAGGTATTTCAAAGATGCCCAGAACTGAGCTAAACTTGGTATGTGTCCAACTCCTAGAAATAACTTCATGCCCCATCTCCCTTACTTCCAGCTAGTAAGGATCACATAATTCCTAACAAAGTTTGGACACAGATTCCCAATTCGGGCATTCAGAACATATAGCACGTTGCTGTAAGCAAGCACATTTTCATTCAAAGTTGCAAGTTACTATGTAGGAACAAGTTTGTATAGGTATTTCAAAGATGCCCAGAACTGAGCTAAACTTGGTATGTGTCCAAGTCCTAGAAATAACTTCATGCCCCATCTCCCTTACTTCCAGCTAGTAAGGATCACATAATTCCTAACAAAGTTTTGACACAGATTCCCAATTCGGGCATTCAGAACATATAGCACGTTGCTGTAAGCAAGCACATTCTCATTCAAAGATGCAAGTTACTATGTAGGAACAAGTTTGTATAGGTATTTCAAAGATGCCCAGGACTGAGCTAAACTTGGTATGTGTCCAACTCCTAGAAATAACTTCATGCCCCATCTCCCTTACTTCCAGCTAGTAAGGATCACATAATTCCTAACAAAGTTTTGACACAGATTCCCAATTCGGGCATTCAGAACATATAGCACGTTGCTGTAAGCAAGCACATTCTCATTCAAAGATGCAAGTTACTATGTAGGAACAAGTTTGTATAGGTATTTCAAAGATGCCCAGAACTGAGCTAAACTTGGTATGTGTCCAACTCCTAGAAATAACTTCATGCCCCATCTCACTTACTTCCAGCTAGTAAGGATCACATAATTCCTAACAAAGTTTTGACACAGTTTCCCAATTCGGGCATTCAGAACATATAGCACGTTGCTGTAAGCAAGCACATGCTCATTCAAAGATGCAAGTTACTATGTAGGAACAAGTTTGTATAGGTTTTTCAAAGATGCACAGGACTGAGCTAAACTTGGTATGTGTCCAACTCCTAGAAATAACTTCATGCCCCATCTCCCTTACTTCCAGCTAGTAAGGATCACATAATTCCTAACAAAGTTTTGACACAGATTCCCAATTCCGGCATTCAGAACATATAGCACGTTGCTGTAAGCAAGCACTTTCTCATTCAAAGATGCAAGTTACTATGTAGGAACAAGTTTGTATAGGTATTTCAAAGATGCCCAGGACTGAGCTAAACTTGGTATGTGTCCAACTCCTAGAAATAACTTCATGCCCCATCTCCCTTACTAAGGATCACATAATTCCTAACAAAGGTTTGACACAGATTCCCAATTCGGGCATTCAGAACATATAGCACGTTGCTGTAAGCAAGCACATTCTCATTCAAAGTTGCAAGTTACTATGTAGGAACAAGTTTGTATAGGTATTTCAAAGATGCCCAGAACTGAGCTAAACTTGGTATGTGTCCAACTCCTAGAAATAACTTCATGCCCCATCTCCCTTACTTCCAGCTAGTAAGGATCACATAATTCCTAACAAAGTTTTGACACAGATTCCCAATTCGGGCATTCAGAACATACAGCACGTTGCTGTAAGCAAGCACATTCTCATTCAAAGTTGCAAGTTACTATGTAGGAACAAGTTTGTATAGGTATTTCAAAGATGCCCAGAACTGAGCTAAACTTGGTATGTGTCCAACTCCTAGAAATAACTTCATGCCCCATCTCCCTTACTTTCAGCTAGTAAGGATCACATAATTCCTAACAAAGTTTTGACACAGATTGCCAATTCGGGCATTCAGAACATATAGCACGTTGCTGTAAGCAAGCAGATTCTCATTCAAAGATGCAAGTTACTATGTAGGAACAAGTTTGTATAGGTGTTTCAAATATGCACAGAACTGAGCTAATCTTGGTATGTGTCCAACTCCTAGAAATAACTTCATGCCCCATCTCCCTTACTTCCAGCTAGTAAGGATCACATAATTCCTAACAAAGTTTTGACACAGATTCCCAATTCGGGCATTCAGAACATATAGCACGTTGCTGTAAGCAAGCACATTTTCATTCAAAGTTGCAAGTTACTATGTAGGAACAAGTTTGTATAGGTATTTCAAAGATGCCCAGAACTGAGGTAAACTTGGTATGTGTCCAACTCCTAGAAATATCTTCATGCCCCTTCTCCCTTACTTCCAGCTAGTAAGGATCACATAATTCCTAACAAAGTTTTGACACAGATTCCCAATTCGGGCATTCAGAACATATAGCACGTTGCTGTAAGCAAGCAGATTCTCATTTAAAGATGCAAGTTACTATGTAGGAACAAGTTTGTATAGGTATTTCAAAGATGCCCAGAACTGAGCTAAACTTGGTATGTGTCCAACTCCTAGAAATAACTTCATGCCCCATCTCCCTTACTTCCAGCTAGTAAGGATCACATAATTCCTAACAAAGTTTTGACACAGATTGCCTATTCGGGCATTCAGAACATATAGCACGTTGCTGCAAGCAAGCACATTCTCATTCAAAGTTGCAAGTTACTATGTAGGAACAAGTTTGTATAGGTATTTCAAAGATGCCCAGAACTGAGCTAAACTTGGTATGTCTCCAACTCCAAGAAATAACTTCATGCCCCATCTCCCTTACTTTCAGCTAGTAAGGATCACGTAATTCCTAACAAAGTTTTGACACAGATTCCCAATTCGGGCATTCAGAACATATAGCACGTTGCTGTAAGCAAGCACATTTTCTTTCAAAGTTGCAAGTTACTATGTAGGAACAAGTTTGTATAGGTATTTCAAAGATGCCCAGAACTGAGCTAAACTTGGTATGTGTCCAACTCCTAGAAATAACTTCATGCCCCATCTCCCTTACTTCCAGCTAGTAAGGATCACATAATTCCTAACAAAGTTTTGACACAGATTCCCAATTCGGGCATTCAGAACATATAGCACGTTGCTGTAAGCAAGCACATTTTCATTCAAAGTTGCAAGTTACTATGTAGGAACAAGTTTGTATAGGTATTTCAAAGATGCCCAGAACTGAGCTAAACTTGGTGTGTGTCCAACTCCTAGAAATAACTTCATGCCCCATCTCCCTTACTTCCAGCTAGTAAGGATCACATAATTCCTAACAAAGGTTTGACACAGATTCCCAATTCGGGCATTCAGTACATATAGCACGTTGCTGTAAGCAAGCAGATTCTCATTCAAAGATGTAAGTTACTATGTAGGAACAAGTTTGTATAGGTATTTCAAAGATGCCCAGAACTGAGCTAAACTTGGTATGTGTTCAACTCTTAGAAATAACTTCATGCCCCATCTCCCTTACTTCCAGCTAGTAAGGATCACATAATTCCTAACAAAGATTTGACACAGATTGCCAATTCGGGCATTCAGAACATATAGCACGTTGCTGTAAGCAAGCACATTCTCATTCAAAGATGCAAGTTACTATGTAGGAACAAGTTTGTATAGGTATTTCAAAGATGCCCAGAACTGAGCTAAACTTGGTATGTGTCCAACTCCTAGAAATAACTTCATGCTCCATCTCCCTTACTTCCAGCTAGTAAGGATCACATAATTCCTAACAAACTTTTGACACAGATTCCCAAATCGGGCATTCAGAACATATAGCACGTTGCTGCAAGCAAGCACATTCTCATTCAAAGTTGCAAGTTACTATGTAGGAACAAGTTTGTATAGGTATTTCAAAGATGCCCAGAACTGAGCTAAACTTGGTATGTCTCCAACTCCAAGAAATAACTTCATGCCCCATCTCCCTTACTTTCAGCTAGTAAGGATCACGTAATTCCTAACAAAGTTTTGACACAGATTCCCAATTCAGGCATTCAGAACATATAGCACGTTGCTGTAAGCAAGCACATTCTAATTCAAAGTTGCAAGTTACTATGTAGGAACAAGTTTGTATAGGTATTTCAAAGATGCCCAGAACTGAGCTAAACTTGGTATGTGTCCAACTCCTAGAAATAACTTCATGCCCCATCTCCCTTACTTCCAGCTAGTAAGGATCACGTAATTCCTAACAAAGTTTTGACACAGATTCCCAATTCGGGCATTCAGAACATATAGCACGTTGCTGTAAGCAAGCACATTTTCATTCAAAGTTGCAAGTTACTATGTCGGAACAAGTTTGTATAGGTATTTCAAAGATGCCCAGAACTGAGCTAAACTTGGTATGTGTCCAACTCCTAGAAATAACTTCATGCCCCATCTCCCTTACTTCCAGCTAGTAAGGATCACATAATTCCTAACAAAGTTTGGACACAGATTCCCAATTCGGGCATTCAGAACATATAGCACGTTGCTGTAAGCAAGCACATTTTCATTCAAAGTTGCAAGTTACTATGTAGGAACAAGTTTGTATAGGTATTTCAAAGATGCCCAGAACTGAGCTAAACTTGGTATGTGTCCAAGTCCTAGAAATAACTTCATGCCCCATCTCCCTTACTTCCAGCTAGTAAGGATCACATAATTCCTAACAAAGTTTTGACACAGATTCCCAATTCGGGCATTCAGAACATATAGCACGTTGCTGTAAGCAAGCACATTCTCATTCAAAGATGCAAGTTACTATGTAGGAACAAGTTTGTATAGGTATTTCAAAGATGCCCAGGACTTAGCTAAACTTGGTATGTGTCCAACTCCTAGAAATAACTTCATGCCCCATCTCCCTTACTTCCAGCTAGTAAGGATCACATAATTCCTAACAAAGTTTTGACACAGATTCCCAATTCGGGCATTCAGAACATATAGCACGTTGCTGTAAGCAAGCACATGCTCATTCAAAGATGCAAGTTACTATGTAGGAACAAGTTTGTATAGGTTTTTCAAAGATGCACAGGACTGAGCTAAACTTGGTATGTGTCCAACTCCTAGAAATAACTTCATGCCCCATCTCCCTTATTTCCAGCTAGTAAGGATCACATAATTCCTAACAAAGTTTTGACACAGATTCCCAATTCCGGCATTCAGAACATATAGCACGTTGCTGTAAGCAAGCACTTTCTCATTCAAAGATGCAAGTTACTATGTAGGAACAAGTTTGTATAGGTATTTCAAAGATGCCCAGGACTGAGCTAAACTTGGTATGTGTCCAACTCCTAGAAATAACTTCATGCCCCATCTCCCTTACTTCCAGCTAGTAAGGATCACATAATTCCTAACAAAGGTTTGACACAGATTCCCAATTCGGGCATTCAGAACATATAGCACGTTGCTGTAAGCAAGCACATTCTCATTCAAAGTTGCAAGTTACTATGTAGGAACAAGTTTGTATAGGTATTTCAAAGATGCCCAGAACTGAGCTAAACTTGGTATGTGTCCAACTCCTAGAAATAACTTCATGCCCCATCTCCCTTACTTCCAGCTAGTAAGGATCACATAATTCCTAACAAAGTTTTGACACAGATTCCCAATTCGGGCATTCAGAACATACAGCACGTTGCTGTAAGCAAGCACATTCTCATTCAAAGTTGCAAGTTACTATGTAGGAACAAGTTTGTATAGGTATTTCAAAGATGCCCAGAACTGAGCTAAACTTGGTATGTGTCCAACTCCTAGAAATAACTTCATGCCCCATCTCCCTTACTTTCAGCTAGTAAGGATCACATAATTCCTAACAAAGTTTTGACACAGATTGCCAATTCGGGCATTCAGAACATATAGCACGTTGCTGTAAGCAAGCAGATTCTCATTCAAAGATGCAAGTTACTATGTAGGAACAAGTTTGTATAGGTGTTTCAAATATGCACAGAACTGAGCTAATCTTGGTATGTGTCCAACTCCTAGAAATAACTTCATGCCCCATCTCCCTTACTTCCAGCTAGTAAGGATCACATAATTCCTAACAAAGTTTTGACACAGATTCCCAATTCGGGCATTCAGAACATATAGCACGTTGCTGTAAGCAAGCACATTTTCATTCAAAGTTGCAAGTTACTATGTAGGAACAAGTTTGTATAGGTATTTCAAAGATGCCCAGAACTGAGCTATACTTGGTATGTGTCCAACTCCTAGAAATATCTTCATGCCCCATCTCCCTTACTTCCAGCTAGTAAGGATCACATAATTCCTAACAAAGTTTTGACACAGATTCCCAATTCGGGCATTCAGAACATATAGCACGTTGCTGTAAGCAAGCAGATTCTCATTTAAAGATGCAAGTTACTATGTAGGAACAAGTTTGTATAGGTATTTCAAAGATGCCCAGAACTGAGCTAAACTTGGTATGTGTCCAACTCCTAGAAATAACTTCTTGCCCCATCTCCCTTACTTCCAGCTAGTAAGGATCACATAATTCCTAACAAAGTTTTGACACAGATTGCCTATTCGGGCATTCAGAACATATAGCACGTTGCTGCAAGCAAGCACATTCTCATACAAAGTTGCAAGTTACTATGTAGGAACAAGTTTGTATAGGTATTTCAAAGATGCCCAGAACTGAGCTAAACTTGGTATGTCTCCAACTCCAAGAAATAACTTCATGCCCCATCTCCCTTACTTTCAGCTAGTAAGGATCACGTAATTCCTAACAAAGTTTTGACACAGATTCCCAATTCGGGCATTCAGAACATATAGCACGTTGCTGTAAGCAAGCACATTTTCTTTCAAAGTTGCAAGTTACTATGTAGGAACAAGTTTGTATAGGTATTTCAAAGATGCCCAGAACTGAGCTAAACTTGGTATGTGTCCAACTCCTGGAAATAACTTCATGCCCCATCTCCCTTACTTCCAGCTAGTAAGGATCACATAATTCCTAACAAAGTTTTGACACAGATTCCCAATTCGGGCATTCAGAACATATAGCACGTTGCTGTAAGCAAGCACATTTTCATTCAAAGTTGCAAGTTACTATGTAGGAACAAGTTTGTATAGGTATTTCAAAGATGCCCAGAACTGAGCTAAACTTGGTATGTGTCCAACTCCTAGAAATAACTTCATGCCCCATCTCCCTTACTTCCAGCTAGTAAGGATCACATAATTCCTAACAAAGGTTGGACACAGATTCCCAATTCGGGCATTCAGAACATATAGCACGTTGCTGTAAGCAAGCAGATTCTCATTCAAAGATGCAAGTTACTATGTAGGAACAAGTTTGTATAGGTATTTCAAAGATGCCCAGAACTGAGCTAAACTTGGTATGTGTCCAACTCTTAGAAATAACTTCATGCCCCATCTCCCTTACTTCCAGCTAGTAAGGATCACATAATTCCTAACAAAGATTTGACACAGATTGCCAATTCGGGCATTCAGAACATATAGCACGTTGCTGTAAGCAAGCACATTCTCATTCAAAGATGCAAGTTACTATGTAGGAACAAGTTTGTATAGGTATTTCAAAGATGCCCAGAACTGAGCTAAACTTGGTATGTGTCCAACTCCTAGAAATAACTTCATGCTCCATCTCCCTTACTTCCAGCTAGTAAGGATCACATAATTCCTAACAAACTTTTGACACAGATTCCCAAATCGGGCATTCAGAACATATAGCACGTTGCTGCAAGCAAGCACATTCTCATTCAAAGTTGCAAGTTACTATGTAGGAACAAGTTTGTATAGGTATTTCAAAGATGCCCAGAACTGAGCTAAACTTGGTATGTCTCCAACTCCAAGAAATAACTTCATGCCCCATCTCCCTTACTTTCAGCTAGTAAGGATCACGTAATTCCTAACAAAGTTTTGACACAGATTCCCAATTCAGGCATTCAGAACATATAGCACGTTGCTGTAAGCAAGCACATTCTAATTCAAAGTTGCAAGTTACTATGTAGGAACAAGTTTGTATAGGTATTTCAAAGATGCCCAGAACTGAGCTAAACTTGGTATGTGTCCAACTCCTAGAAATAACTTCATGCCCCATCTCCCTTACTTCCAGCTAGTAAGGATCACGTAATTCCTAACAAAGTTTGGACACAGATTCCCAATTCGGGCATTCAGAACATATAGCACGTTGCTGTAAGCAAGCACATTTTCATTCAAAGTTGCAAGTTACTATGTAGGAACAAGTTTGTATAGGTATTTCAAAGATGCCCAGAACTGAGCTAAACTTGGTATGTGTCCAAGTCCTAGAAATAACTTCATGCCCCATCTCCCTTACTTCCAGCTAGTAAGGATCACATAATTCCTAACAAAGTTTTGACACAGATTCCCAATTCGGGCATTCAGAACATATAGCACGTTGCTGTAAGCAAGCACATGCTCATTCAAAGATGCAAGTTACTATGTAGGAACAAGTTTGTATAGGTTTTTCAAAGATGCACAGGACTGAGCTAAACTTGGTATGTGTCCAACTCCTAGAAATAACTTCATGCCCCATCTCCCTTACTTCCAGCTAGTAAGGATCACATAATTCCTAACAAAGTTTTGACACAGATTCCCAATTCCGGCATTCAGAACATATAGCACGTTGCTGTAAGCAAGCACTTTCTCATTCAAAGATGCAAGTTACTATGTAGGAACAAGTTTGTATAGGTATTTCAAAGATGCCCAGGACTGAGCTAAACTTGGTATGTGTCCAACTCCTAGAAATAACTTCATGCCCCATCTCCCTTACTTCCAGCTAGTAAGGATCACATAATTCCTAACAAAGGTTTGACACAGATTCCCAATTCGGGCATTCAGAACATATAGCACGTTGCTGTAAGCAAGCACATTCTAATTCAAAGTTGCAAGTTACTATGTAGGAACAAGTTTGTATAGGTATTTCAAAGATGCCCAGAACTGAGCTAAACTTGGTATGTGTCCAACTCCTAGAAATAACTTCATGCCCCATCTCCCTTACTTCCAGCTAGTAAGGATCACATAATTCCTAACAAAGTTTTGACACAGATTCCCAATTCGGGCATTCAGAACATACAGCACGTTGCTGTAAGCAAGCACATTCTCATTCAAAGTTGCAAGTTACTATGTAGGAACAAGTTTGTATAGGTATTTCAAAGATGCCCAGAACTGAGCTAAACTTGGTATGTGTCCAACTCCTAGAAATAACTTCATGCCCCATCTCCCTTACTTTCAGCTAGTAAGGATCACATAATTCCTAACAAAGTTTTGACACAGATTGCCAATTCGGGCATTCAGAACATATAGCACGTTGCTGTAAGCAAGCAGATTCTCATTCAAAGATGCAAGTTACTATGTAGGAACAAGTTTGTATAGGTGTTTCAAATATGCACAGAACTGAGCTAATCTTGGTATGTGTCCAACTCCTAGAAATAACTTCATGCCCCATCTCCCTTACTTCCAGCTAGTAAGGATCACATAATTCCTAACAAAGTTTTGACACAGATTCCCAATTCGGGCATTCAGAACATATAGCACGTTGCTGTAAGCAAGCACATTTTCATTCAAAGTTGCAAGTTACTATGTAGGAACAAGTTTGTATAGGTATTTCAAAGATGCCCAGAACTGAGCTATACTTGGTATGTGTCCAACTCCTAGAAATATCTTCATGCCCCATCTCCCTTACTTCCAGCTAGTAAGGATCACATAATTCCTAACAAAGTTTTGACACAGATTCCCAATTCGGGCATTCAGAACATATAGCACGTTGCTGTAAGCAAGCAGATTCTCATTTAAAGATGCAAGTTACTATGTAGGAACAAGTTTGTATAGGTATTTCAAAGATGCCCAGAACTGAGCTAAACTTGGTATGTGTCCAACTCCTAGAAATAACTTCATGCCCCATCTCCCTTACTTCCAGCTAGTAAGGATCACATAATTCCTAACAAAGTTTTGACACAGATTGCCTATTCGGGCATTCAGAACATATAGCACGTTGCTGCAAGCAAGCACATTCTCATTCAAAGTTGCAAGTTACTATGTAGGAACAAGTTTGTATAGGTATTTCAAAGATGCCCAGAACTGAGCTAAACTTGGTATGTCTCCAACTCCAAGAAATAACTTCATGCCCCATCTCCCTTACTTTCAGCTAGTAAGGATCACGTAATTCCTAACAAAGTTTTGACACAGATTCCCAATTCGGGCATTCAGAACATATAGCACGTTGCTGTAAGCAAGCACATTTTCTTTCAAAGTTGCAAGTTACTATGTAGGAACAAGTTTGTATAGGTATTTCAAAGATGCCCAGAACTGAGCTAAACTTGGTATGTGTCCAACTCCTAGAAATAACTTCATGCCCCATCTCCCTTACTTCCAGCTAGTAAGGATCACGTAATTCCTAACAAAGTTTGGACACAGATTCCCAATTCGGGCATTCAGAACATATAGCACGTTGCTGTAAGCAAGCACATTTTCATTCAAAGTTGCAAGTTACTATGTAGGAACAAGTTTGTATAGGTATTTCAAAGATGCCCAGAACTGAGCTAAACTTGGTATGTGTCCAAGTCCTAGAAATAACTTCATGCCCCATCTCCCTTACTTCCAGCTAGTAAGGATCACATAATTCCTAACAAAGTTTTGACACAGATTCCCAATTCGGGCATTCAGAACATATAGCACGTTGCTGTAAGCAAGCACATGCTCATTCAAAGATGCAAGTTACTATGTAGGAACTAGTTTGTATAGGTTTTTCAAAGATGCACAGGACTGAGCTAAACTTGGTATGTGTCCAACTCCTAGAAATAACTTCATGCCCCATCTCCCTTACTTCCAGCTAGTAAGGATCACATAATTCCTAACAAAGTTTTGACACAGATTCCCAATTCCGGCATTCAGAACATATAGCACGTTGCTGTAAGCAAGCACTTTCTCATTCAAAGATGCAAGTTACTATGTAGGAACAAGTTTGTATAGGTATTTCAAAGATGCCCAGGACTGAGCTAAACTTGGTATGTGTCCAACTCCTAGAAATAACTTCATGCCCCATCTCCCTTACTTCCAGCTAGTAAGGATCACATAATTCCTAACAAAGGTTTGACACAGATTCCCAATTCGGGCATTCAGAACATATAGCACGTTGCTGTAAGCAAGCACATTCTCATTCAAAGTTGCAAGTTACTATGTAGGAACAAGTTTGTATAGGTATTTCAAAGATGCCCAGAACTGAGCTAAACTTGGTATGTGTCCAACTCCTAGAAATAACTTCATGCCCCATCTCCCTTACTTCCAGCTAGTAAGGATCACATAATTCCTAACAAAGTTTTGACACAGATTCCCAATTCGGGCATTCAGAACATACAGCACGTTGCTGTAAGCAAGCACATTCTCATTCAAAGTTGCAAGTTACTATGTAGGAACAAGTTTGTATAGGTATTTCAAAGATGCCCAGAACTGAGCTAAACTTGGTATGTGTCCAACTCCTAGAAATAACTTCATGCCCCATCTCCCTTACTTTCAGCTAGTAAGGATCACATAATTCCTAACAAAGTTTTGACACAGATTGCCAATTCGGGCATTCAGAACATATAGCACGTTGCTGTAAGCAAGCAGATTCTCATTCAAAGATGCAAGTTACTATGTAGGAACAAGTTTGTATAGGTATTTCAAAGATGCCCAGAACTGAGCTAAACTTGGTATGTGTCCAACTCCTAGAAATAACTTCATGCCCCATCTCCCTTACTTCCAGCTAGTAAGGATCACATAATTCCTAACAAAGTTTTGACACAGATTCCCAATTCGGGCATTCAGAACATATAGCACGTTGCTGTAAGCAAGCACATTTTCATTCAAAGTTGCAAGTTACTATGTAGGAACAAGTTTGTATAGGTATTTCAAAGATGCCCAGAACTGAGCTAAACTTGTTATGTGTCCAACTCCTAGAAATAACTTCATGCCCCATCTCCCTTACTTCCAGCTAGTAAGGATCACATAATTCCTAACAAAGGTTTGACACAGATTCCCAATTCGGGCATTCAGAACATATAGCACGTTGCTGTAAGCAAGCAGATTCTCATTCAAAGATGCAAGTTACTATGTAGGAACAAGTTTGTATAGGTATTTCAAAGATGCCCAGAACTGAGCTAAACTTGGTATGTGTCCAACTCTTAGAAATAACTTCATGCCCCATCTCCCTTACTTCCAGCTAGTAAGGATCACATAATTCCTAACAAAGATTTGACACAGATTGCCAATTCGGGCATTCAGAACATATAGCACGTTGCTGTAAGCAAGCACATTCTCATTCAAAGATGCAAGTTACTATGTAGGAACAAGTTTGTATAGGTATTTCAAAGATGCCCAGAACTGAGCTAAACTTGGTATGTGTCCAACTCCTAGAAATAACTTCATGCTCCATCTCCCTTACTTCCAGCTAGTAAGGATCACATAATTCCTAACAAACTTTTGACACAGATTCCCAAATCGGGCATTCAGATCATATAGCACGTTGCTGCAAGCAAGCACATTCTCATTCAAAGTTGCAAGTTACTATGTAGGAACAAGTTTGTATAGGTATTTCAAAGATGCCCAGAACTGAGCTAAACTTGGTATGTCTCCAACTCCAAGAAATAACTTCATGCCCCATCTCCCTTACTTTCAGCTAGTAAGGATCACGTAATTCCTAACAAAGTTTTGACACAGATTCCCAATTCAGGCATTCAGAACATATAGCACGTTGCTGTAAGCAAGCACATTCTCATTCAAAGTTGCAAGTTACTATGTAGGAACAAGTTTGTATAGGTATTTCAAAGATGCCCAGAACTGAGCTAAACTTGGTATGTGTCCAACTCCTAGAAATAACTTCATGCCCCATCTCCCTTACTTCCAGCTAGTAAGGATCACGTAATTCCTAATAAAGTTTGGACACAGATTCCCAATTCGGGCATTCAGAACATATAGCACGTTGCTGTAAGCAAGCACATTTTCATTCAAAGTTGCAAGTTACTATGTAGGAACAAGTTTGTATAGGTATTTCAAAGATGCCCAGAACTGAGCTAAACTTGGTATGTGTCCAAGTCCTAGAAATAACTTCATGCCCCATCTCCCTTACTTCCAGCTAGTAAGGATCACATAATTCCTAACAAAGTTTTGACACAGATTCCCAATTCGGGCATTCAGAACATATAGCACGTTGCTGTAAGCAAGCACATTCTCATTCAAAGATGCAAGTTACTATGTAGGAACAAGTTTGTATAGGTATTTCAAAGATGCCCAGGACTGAGCTAAACTTGGTATGTGTCCAACTCCTAGAAATAACTTCATGCCCCATCTCCCTTACTTCCAGCTAGTAAGGATCACATAATTCCTAACAAAGTTTTGACACAGATTCCCAATTCGGGCATTCAGAACATATAGCACGTTGCTGTAAGCAAGCACATTCTCATTCAAAGATGCAAGTTACTATGTAGGAACAAGTTTGTATAGGTATTTCAAAGATGCACAGGACTGAGCTAAACTTGGTATGTGTCCAACTCCTAGAAATAACTTCATGCCCCATCTCACTTACTTCCAGCTAGTAAGGATCACATAATTCCTAACAAAGTTTTGACACAGATTCCCAATTCGGGCATTCAGAACATATAGCACGTTGCTGTAAGCAAGCACACGCTCATTCAAAGATGCAAGTTACTATGTAGGAACAAGTTTGTATAGGTATTTCAAAGATGCCCAGAACTGAGCTAAACTTGGTATGTGTCCAACTCTTAGAAATAACTTCATGCCCCATCTCCCTTACTTCCAGCTAGTAAGGATCACATAATTCCTAACAAAGTTTTGACACAGATTGCCAATTCGGGCATTCAGAACATATAGCACGTTGCTGTAAGCAAGCACATTCTCATTCAAAGATGCAAGTTACTATGTAGGAACAAGTTTGTATAGGTAATTCAAAGATGCCCAGAACTGAGCTAAACTTGGTATGTCTCCAACTCCTAGAAATAACTTCATGCCCCATCTCCCTTACTTCCAGCTAGTAAGGATCACACAATTCCTAACAAAGTTTTGACACAGATTCCCAATTCGGGCATTCAGAACATATAGCACGTTGCTGTAAGCAAGCAGATTCTCATTCAAAGATGCAAGTTACTATGTAGGAACAAGTTTGTATAGGTATTTCAAAGATGCCCAGAACTGAGCTAAACTAGGTATGTGTCCAACTCTTAGAAATAACTTCATGCCCCATCTCCCTTACTTCCAGCTAGTAAGGATCACACAATTCCTAACAAAGTTTTGACACAGATTCCCAATTCGCGCATTCAGAACATATAGCACGTTGCTGTAAGCAAGCAGATTCTCATTCAAAGATGCAAGTTACTATGTAGGAACAAGTTTGTACAGGTATTTCAAAGATGCCGAGAACTGAGCTAAACTTGGTATGTGTCCAACTCCTAGAAATAACTTCATGCCCCATCTCCCTTACTTCCAGCTAGTAAGGATCACATAATTCCTAACAAAGTTTTGACACAGATTGCCAATTCGGGCATTCAGAACATATAGCACGTTGCTGTAAGCAAGCACATTCTCATTCAAAGATGCAAGTTACTATGTAGGAACAAGTTTGTATAGGTATTTCAAAGATGCCCAGGACTGAGCTAAACTTGGTATGTGTCCAACTCCTAGAAATAACTTCATGCCCCATCTCCCTTACTTCCAGCTAGTAAGGATCACATAATTCCTAACAAAGTTTTGACACAGATTGCCAATTCGGGCATTCAGAACATATAGCACGTTGCTGTAAGCAAGCACATTCTCATTCAAAGATGCAAGTTACTATGTAGGAACAAGTTTGTATAGGTATTTCAAAGATGCACAGGACTGAGCTAAACTTGGTATGTGTCCAACTCCTAGAAATAACTTCATGCCCCATCTCCCTTACATCCAACTAGTAAGGATCACATAATTCCTAACAAAGTTTTGACACAGATTCCCAATTCCGGCATTCAGAACATATAGCACGTTGCTGTAAGCAAGCACATTCTCATTCAAAGAGGCAAGTTACTATGTAGGAACAAGTTTGTATAGGTATTTCAAAGATGCCCAGAACTGAGCTAAACTTGGTATGTGTCCAACTCCTAGAAATAACTTCATGCCCCATCTCCCTTACTTCCAGCTAGTAAGGATCACATAATTCCTAACAAAGTTTTGACACAGATTCCCAATTCGGGCATTGAGAACATATAGCACGTTGCTGTAAGCAAGCACATTCTCATTCAAAGTTGCAAGTTACTATGTAGGAACAAGTTTGTATAGGTTTCAAAGATGCCCAGAACTGAGCTAAACTTGGTTTGTGTCCAACTCCTAGAAATAACTTCATGCCCCATCTCCCTTACTTTCAGCTAGTAAGGATCACATAATTCCTAACAAGGTTTTGACACAGATTCCCAATTCGGGCACTCAGAACATATAGCACGTTGCTGTAAGCAAGCACATTCTAATTCAAAGTTGCAAGTTACTATGTAGGAACAAGTTTGTATAGGTATTTCAAAGATGCCCAGAACTGAGCTAAACTTGGTATGTGTCCAACTCCTAGAAATAACTTCATGCCCCATCTCCCTTACTTCCAGCTAGTAAGGATCACATAATTCCTAACAAAGTTTGGACACAGATTGCCAATTCGGGCATTCAGAACATATAGCACGTTGCTGTAAGCAAGCACATTCTCATTCAAAGATGCAAGTTACTATGTAGGAACAAGTTTGTATAGGTATTTCAAAGATGCCCAGAACTGAGCTACACTTGGTATGTGTCCAACTCCTAGAAATAACTTCATGCCCCATCTCCCTTACTTCCAGCTAGTAAGGATCACACAATTCCTAACAAAGTTTTGACACAGATTCCCAATTCGGGCATTCAGAACATATAGCACGTTGCTGTAAGCAAGCAGATTCTCATTCAAAGATGCAAGTTACTATGTAGGAACAAGTTTGTATAGGTATTTCAAAGATGCCCAGAACTGAGCTAAACTTGGTATGTGTCCAACTCCTAGAAATAACTTCATGCCCCATCTCCCTTACTTCCAGCTTGTAAGGATCACACAATTCCTCACAAAGCTTTGACACAGATTCCCAATGCGCGCATTCAGAACATATAGCACGTTGCTGTAAGCAAGCAGATTCTCATTCAAAGATGCAAGTTACTATGTAGGAACAAGTTTGTACAGGTATTTCAAAGTTGCCCAGAACTGAGCTAAACTTGGTATGTGTCCAACTCCTAGAAATAACTTCATGCCCCATCTCCCTTACTTCCAGCTAGTAAGGATCACATAATTCCTAACAAAGTTTTGACACAGATTGCCAATTCGGGCATTCAGAACATATAGCACGTTGCTGTAAGCAAGCACATTCTCATTCAAAGATGCAAGTTACTATGTAGGAACAAGTTTGTATAGGTATTTGAAAGATGCACAGGACTGAGCTAAACTTGGTATGTGTCCAACTCCTAGAAATAACTTCATGCCCCATCTCCCTTACATCCAACTAGTAAGGATCACATAATTCCTAACAAAGTTTTGACACAGATTCCCAATTCCGGCATTCAGAACATATAGCACGTTGCTGTAAGCAAGCACATTCTCATTCAAAGATGCAAGTTACTATGTAGGAACAAGTTTGTATAGGTATTTCAAAGATGCCCAGAACTGAGCTAAACTTGGTATGTGTCCAACTCCTAGAAATAACTTCATGCCCCATCTCCCTTACTTCCAGCTAGTAAGGATCACATAATTCCTAACAAAGTTTTGACACAGATTCCCATTTCGGGCATTCAGAACATATAGCACGTTGCTGTAAGCAAGCATATTCTCATTCAAAGTTGCAAGTTACTATGTAGGAACAAGTTTGTATAGGTATTTCAAAGATGCCCAGAACTGAGCTAAACTTGGTTTGTGTCCAACTCCTAGAAATAACTTCATGCCCCATCTCCCTTAATTCCATTTAGTAAGGATCACATAATTCCTAACAAAGTTTTGACACAGATTGCCAATTCGGGCATTCAGAACATATAGCACGTTGCTGTAAGCAAGCACATTCTCATTCAAAGATGCAAGTTACTATGTAGGAACAAGTTTGTATAGGTATTTCAAAGATGCCCAGAACTGAGCTAAACTTGGTATGTGTCCAACTCCTAGAAATAACTTCATGCCCCATCTCCCTTACTTCCAGCTAGTAAGGATCACATAATTCCTAACAAAGTTTTGACACAGATTGCCAATTCGGGCATTCAGAACATATAGCACGTTGCTGTAAGCAAGCACATTTTCATTCAAAGTTGCAAGTTACTATGTAGGAACAAGTTTGTATAGGTATTTCAAAGATGCCCAGAACTGAGCTAAACTTGGTATGTGTCCAACTCCTAGAAATAACTTCATGCCCCATCTCCCTTACTTCCAACTAGTAAGGATCACATAATTCCTAACAAAGTTTTGACACAGATTCCCAATTCGGGAATTCAGAACATATAGCACGTTGCTGTAAGCAAGCAGATTCTCATTCAAACATGCAAGTTACTATGTAGGAACAAGTTTGTACAGGTATTTCAAAGATGCCCAGAACTGAGCTAAACTTGGTATGTGTCCAACTCCTAGAAATAACTTCATGCCCCATCTCCCTTACTTCCAGCTAGTAAGGATCACATAATTCCTAACAAAGTTTTGACACAGATTGCCAATTCGGGCATTCAGAACATATAGCACGTTGCTGTAAGCAAGCACATTCTCATTCAAAGATGCAAGTTACTATGTAGGAACAAGTTTGTATAGGTATTTCAAAGATGCACAGGACTGAGCTAAACTTGGTATGTGTCCAACTCCTAGAAATAACTTCATGCCCCATCTCCCTTACATCCAACTAGTAAGGATCACATAATTCCTAACAAAGTTTTGACACAGATTCCCAATTCCGGCATTCAGAACATATAGCACGTTGCTGTAAGCAAGCACATTCTCATTCAAAGATGCAAGTTACTATGTAGGAACAAGTTTGTATAGGTATTTCAAAGATGCCCAGAACTGAGCTAAACTTGGTATGTGTCCAACTCCTAGAAATAACTTCCTGCCCCATCTCCCTTACTTCCAGCTAGTAAGGATCACATAATTCCTAACAAAGTTTTGACACAGATTCCCAATTCGGGCCTTCAGAACATATAGCACGTTGCTGTAAGCAAGCACATTCTCATTCAAAGTTGCAAGTTACTATGTAGGAACAAGTTTGTATAGGTATTTCAAAGATGCCCAGAACTGAGCTAAACTTGGTTTGTGTCCAACTCCTAGAAATAACTTCATGCCCCATCTCCCTTACTTCCAGCTAGTAAGGATCACATAATTCCTAACAAAGTTTTGACACAGATTCCCAATTCGGGAATTCAGAACATATAGCACGTTGCTGTAAGCAAGCAGATTCTCATTCAAAGATGCAAGATACTATGTAGGAACAAGTTTGTACAGGTATTTCAAAGATGCCCAGAACTGAGCTAAACTTGGTATGTGTCCAACTCCTAGAAATAACTTCATGCCCCATCTCCCTTACTTCCAGCTAGTAAGGATCACATAATTCCTAACAAAGTTTTGACACAGATTGCCAATTCGGGCATTCAGAACATATAGCACGTTGCTGTAAGCAAGCACATTCTCATTCAAAGATGCAAGTTACTATGTAGGAACAAGTTTGTATAGGTATTTCAAAGATGCACAGGACTGAGCTAAACTTGGTATGTGTCCAACTCCTAGAAATAACTTCATGCCCCATCTCCCTTACATCCAACTAGTAAGGATCACATAATTCCTAACAAAGTTTTGACACAGATTCCCAATTCCGGCATTCAGAACATATAGCACGTTGCTGTAAGCAAGCACATTCTCATTCAAAGATGCAAGTTACTATGTAGGAACAAGTTTGTATAGGTATTTCAAAGATTCCCAGAACTGAGCTAAACTTGGTATGTGTCCAACTCCTAGAAATAACTTCATGCCCCATCTCCCTTACTTCCAGCTAGTAAGGATCACACAATTCCTAACAAAGTTTTGACACAGATTCCCAATTCGGGCATTCAGAACATATAGCACGTTGCTGTAAGCAAGCAGATTCTCATTCAAAGATGCAAGTTACTATGTAGGTACAAGTTTGTATAGGTATTTCAAAGATGCCCAGAACTGAGCTTAACTTGGTATGTGTCCAACTCCTAGAAATAACTTCATGCCCCATCTCCCTTACTTCCAGCTAGTAAGGATCACACAATTCCTCACAAAGCTTTGACACAGATTCCCAATTCGCGCATTCAGAACATATAGCACGTTGCTGTAAGCAAGCACATTCTCATTCAAAGATGCAAGTTACTATGTAGGAACAAGTTTGTATAGGTATTTCAAAGATGCACAGGACTGAGCTAAACTTGGTATGTGTCCAACTCCTAGAAATAACTTCATGCCCCATCTCCCTTACATCCAACTAGTAAGGATCACATAATTCCTAACAAAGTTTTGACACAGATTCCCAATTCCGGCATTCAGAACATATAGCACGTTGCTGTAAGCAAGCACATTCTCATTCAAAGATGCAAGTTACTATGTAGGAACAAGTTTGTATAGGTATTTCAAAGATTCCCAGAACTGAGCTAAACTTGGTATGTGTCCAACTCCTAGAAATAACTTCATGCCCCATCTCCCTTACTTCCAGCTAGTAAGGATCACACAATTCCTAACAAAGTTTTGACACAGATTCCCAATTCGGGCATTCAGAACATATAGCACGTTGCTGTAAGCAAGCAGATTCTCATTCAAAGATGCAAGTTACTATGTAGGAACAAGTTTGTATAGGTATTTCAAAGATGCCCAGAACTGAGCTAAACTTGGTATGTGTCCAACTCCTAGAAATAACTTCATGCCCCATCTCCCTTACTTCCAGCTAGTAAGGATCACACAATTCCTCACAAAGCTTTGACACAGATTCCCAATTGGCGCATTCAGAACATATAGCACGTTGCTGTAAGCAAGCAGATTCTCATTCAAAGATGCAAGTTACTATGTAGGAACAAGTTTGTACAGGTATTTCAAAGATGCCCAGAACTGAGCTAAACTTGGTATGTGTCCAACTCCTAGAAATAACTTCATGCCCCATCTCCCTTACTTCCAGCTAGTAAGGATCACATAATTCCTAACAAAGTTTTGACACAGATTGCCAATTCGGGCATTCAGAACATATAGCACGTTGCTGTAAGCAAGCACATTCTCATTCAAAGATGCAAGTTACTATGTAGGAACAAGTTTGTATAGGTATTTCAAAGATGCCCAGAACTGAGCTAAACTTGGTATGTGTCCAACTCCTAGAAATAACTTCATGCTCCATCTCCCTTACTTCCAGCTAGTAAGGATCACATAATTCCTAACAAAGTTTTGACACAGATTCCCAAATCGGGCATTCAGAACATATAGCACGTTGCTGCAAGCAAGCACATTCTCATTCAAAGTTCCAAGTTACTATGTAGGAACAAGTTTGTATAGGTATTTCAAAGATGCCCAGAACTGAGCTAAACTTGGTATGTCTCCAACTCCAAGAAATAACTTCATGCCCCATCTCACTTACTTTCAGCTAGTAAGGATCACGTAATTCCTAACAAAGTTTTGACACAGATTACCAATTCGGGCATTCAGAACATATAGCACGTTGCTGTAAGCAAGCACATTCTAATTCAAAGTTGCAAGTTACTATGTAGGAACAAGTTTGTATAGGTATTTCAAACATGCCCAGAACTGAGGTAAACTTGGCATGTGTCCAACTCCTAGAAATAACTTCATGCCCCATCTCCCTTACTTCCAGCTAGTAAGGATCACATAATTCCTAACAAAGTTTTGACACAGATTCCCAATTCGGGCATTCAGAACATATAGCACGTTGCTGTAAGCAAGCACATTCTCATTCAAAGTTGCAAGTTACTATGTAGGAACAAGTTTGTATAGGTATTTCAAAGATGCCCAGAACTGAGCTAAACTTGGTATGTGTCCAACTCCTAGAAATAACTTCATGCCCCATCTCCCTTACTTCCAGCTAGTAAGGATCACATAATTCCTAACAAAGTTTTGACACAGATTCCCAATTCGGGCATTCAGAACATATAGCATGTTGCTGTAAGCAAGCACATTTTCATTCAAAGTTGCAAGTTACTATGTAGGAACAAGTTTGTATAGGTATTTCAAAGATGCCCAGAACTGAGCTAAACTTGGTATGTGTCCAACTCCTAGAAATAACTTCATGCCCCATCTCCCTTACTTCCAGCTAGTAAGGATCACACAATTCCTAACAAAGTTTTGACACAGATTCCCAATTCGGGCATTCAGAACATATAGCACGTTGCTGTAAGCAAGCAGATTCTCATTCAAAGATGCAAGTTACTATGTAGGAACAAGTTTGTATAGGTATTTCAAAGATGCCCAGAACTGAGCTAAACTTGGTGTGTGTCCAACTCCTAGAAATAACTTCATGCCCCATCTCCCTTACTTTCAGCTAGTAAGGATCACACAATTCCTAACAAAGTTATGACACAGATTCCTAATTCGGGCATTCAGAACATATAGCACGTTGCTGTAAGCAAGCAGATTCTCATTCAAAGATGCAAGTTACTATGTAGGAACAAGTTTGTATAGGTATTTCAAAGATGCCCAGAACTGAGCTAGACTTGGTATGTGTCCAACTCCTAGAAATAACTTCATGCCCCATCTCCCTTACTTCCGCTAGTAAGGATCACATAATTCCTAACAAAGTTTTGACACAGATTGCCAATTCGGGCATTCAGAACATATAGCACGTTGCTGTAAGCAAGCACATTCTCATTCAAAGATGCAAGTTACTATGTAGGAACAAGTTTGTATAGATATTTCAAAGATGCCCAGAACTGAGCTAAACTTGGTATGTGTCCAACTCCTAGAAATAACTTCATGCTCCATCTCCCTTACTTCCACCTAGTAAGGATCACATAATTCCTAACAAAGTTTTGACACAGATTGCAAATTCGGGCATTCAGAACATATAGCACGTTGCTGTAAGCAAGCAGATTCTCATTCAAAGATGCAAGTTACTATGTAGGAACAAGTTTGTATAGGTATTTCAAAGATGCCCGAACTGAGCTAAACTTGGTATGTGTCCAACTCCTAGAAATAACTTCATGCCCCTCTCCCTTACTTACAGCTAGTAAGGATCACATAATTCCTAACAAAGTTTTGACACAGATTGCCAATTCGGGCATTCAGAACATATAGCACGTTGCTGTAAGCAAGCACATTCTCATTCAAAGATGCAAGTTACTATGTAGGAACAAGTTTGTATAGGTATTTCAAAGATGCACAGGACTGAGCTAAACTTGGTATGTGTCCAACTCCTAGAAATAACTTCATGCCCCATCTCCCTTACTTCCAGCTAGTAAGGATCACATAATTCCTAACAAAGTTTTGACACAGATTCCCAATTCGGGCATTCAGAACATATAGCACGTTGCTGTAAGCAAGCACATTTTCATTCAAAGTTGCAAGTTACTATGTAGGAACAAGTTTGTATAGGTATTTCAAAGATGCCCAGAACTGAGCTAAACTTGGTATGTCTCCAACTCGAAGAAATAACTTCATGCCCCATCTCCCTTACTTCCAGCTAGTAAGGATCACATAATTCCTAACAAAGTTTTGACACAGATTCCCAATTCGGGCATTCAGAACATATAGCACGTTGCTGTAAGCAAGCACATTTTCATTCAAAGTTGCAAGTTACTATGTAGGAACAAGTTTGTATAGGTATTTCAAAGATGCCCAGAACTGAGCTAAACTTGGTATGTGTCCAACTCCTAGAAATAACTTCATGCCCCATCTCCCTTACTTTCAGCTAGTAAGGATCACACAATTCCTAACAAAGTTTTGACACAGATTGCCAATTCGGGCATTCAGAACATATAGCACGTTGCTGTAAGCAAGCAGATTCTCATTCAAAGATGCAAGTTACTATGTAGGAACAAGTTTGTATAGGTATTTCAAAGATGCCCAGAACTGAGCTAAACTTGGTGTGTGTCCAACTCCTAGAAATAACTTCATGCCCCATCTCCCTTACTTCCAGCTAGTAAGGATCACACAATTCCTAACAAAGTTATGACACAGATTCCCAATTCGGGCATTCAGAACATATAGCACGTTGCTGTAAGCAAGCAGATTCTCATTCAAAGATGCAAGTTACTATGTAGGAACAAGTTTGTATAGGTATTTCAAAGATGCCCAGAACTGAGCTAAACTTGGTATGTGTCCAACTCCTAGAAATAACTTCATGCCCCATCTCCCTTACTTCCAGCTAGTAAGGATCACATAATTCCTAACAAAGTTTTGACACAGATTGCCAATTCGGGCATTCAGAACATATAGCACGTTGCTGTAAGCAAGCACATTCTCATTCAAAGATGCAAGTTACTATGTAGGAACAAGTTTGTATAGGTATTTCAAAGATGCCCAGAACTGAGCTAAACTTGGTATGTGTCCAACTCCTAGAAATAACTTCATGCTCCATCTCCCTTACTTCCAGCTAGTAAGGATCACATAATTCCTAACAAAGTTTTGACACAGATTGCCAATTCGGGCATTCAGAACATATAGCACGTTGCAGTAAGCAAGCAGATTCTCATTCAAAGATGCAAGTTACTATGTAGGAACAAGTTTGTATAGGTATTTCAAAGATGCCCGAACTGAGCTAAACTTGTATGTGTCCAACTCCTAGAAATAACTTCATGCCCCTCTCCCTTACTTACAGCTAGTAAGGATCACATAATTCCTAACAAAGTTTTGACACAGATTGCCAATTCGGGCATTCAGAACATAAAGCACGTTGCTGTAAGCAAGCACATTCTCATTCAAAGATGCAAGTTACTATGTAGGAACAAGTTTGTATAGGTATTTCAAAGATGCCCAGAACTGAGCTAAACTTGGTATGTGTCCAACTCCTAGAAATAACTTCATGCCCCATCTCCCTTACTTCCAGCTAGTAAGGATCACATAATTCCTAACAAAGTTTTGACACAGATTCCCAATTCGGGCATTCAGAACATATAGCACGTTGCTGTAAGCAAGCACATTTTCATTCAAAGTTGCAAGTTACTATGTAGGAACAAGTTTGTATAGGTATTTCAAAGATGCCCAGAACTGAGCTAAACTTGGTATGTCTCCAACTCCAAGAAATAACTTCATGCCCCATCTCCCTTACTTCCAGCTAGTAAGGATCACATAATTCCTAACAAAGTTTTGACACAGATTCCCATTTCGGGCATTCAGAACATATAGCTCGTTGCTGTAAGCAAGCACATTTTCATTCAAAGTTGCAAGTTACTATGTAGGAACAAGTTTGTATAGGTATTTCATGATGCCCAGAACTTAGCTAAACTTGGTATGTGTCCAACTCCTAGAAATAACTTCATGCCCCATCTCCCTTACTTTAGCTAGTAAGGATCACACAATTCCTAACAAAGTATTGACACAGATTCCCAATTCGGGCATTCAGAACATATAGCACGTTGCTGTAAGCAAGCAGATTCTCATTCAAAGATGCAAGTTACTATGTAGGAACAAGTTTGTATAGGTATTTCAAAGATGCCCAGAACTGAGCTAAACTTGGTATGTCTCCAACTCGAAGAAATAACTTCATGCCCCATCTCCCTTACTTCCAGCTAGTAAGGATCACATAATTCCTAACAAAGTTTTGACACAGATTCCCAATTCGGGCATTCAGAACATATAGCACGTTGCTGTAAGCAAGCACATTTTCATTCAAAGTTGCAAGTTACTATGTAGGAACAAGTTTGTATAGGTATTTCAAAGATGCCCAGAACTGAGCTAAACTTGGTATGTGTCCAACTCCTAGAAATAACTTCATGCCCCATCTCCCTTACTTTCAGCTAGTAAGGATCACACAATTCCTAACAAAGTTTTGACACAGATTGCCAATTCGGGCATTCAGAACATATAGCACGTTGCTGTAAGCAAGCAGATTCTCATTCAAAGATGCAAGTTACTATGTAGGAACAAGTTTGTATAGGTATTTCAAAGATGCCCAGAACTGAGCTAAACTTGGTGTGTGTCCAACTCCTAGAAATAACTTCATGCCCCATCTCCCTTACTTCCAGCTAGTAAGGATCACACAATTCCTAACAAAGTTATGACACAGATTCCCAATTCGGGCATTCAGAACATATAGCACGTTGCTGTAAGCAAGCAGATTCTCATTCAAAGATGCAAGTTACTATGTAGGAACAAGTTTGTATAGGTATTTCAAAGATGCCCAGAACTGAGCTAAACTTGGTATGTGTCCAACTCCTAGAAATAACTTCATGCCCCATCTCCCTTACTTCCAGCTAGTAAGGATCACATAATTCCTAACAAAGTTTTGACACAGATTGCCAATTCGGGCATTCAGAACATATAGCACGTTGCTGTAAGCAAGCACATTCTCATTCAAAGATGCAAGTTACTATGTAGGAACAAGTTTGTATAGGTATTTCAAAGATGCCCAGAACTGAGCTAAACTTGGTATGTGTCCAACTCCTAGAAATAACTTCATGCTCCATCTCCCTTACTTCCAGCTAGTAAGGATCACATAATTCCTAACAAAGTTTTGACACAGATTGCCAATTCGGGCATTCAGAACATATAGCACGTTGCAGTAAGCAAGCAGATTCTCATTCAAAGATGCAAGTTACTATGTAGGAACAAGTTTGTATAGGTATTTCAAAGATGCCCGAACTGAGCTAAACTTGTATGTGTCCAACTCCTAGAAATAACTTCATGCCCCTCTCCCTTACTTACAGCTAGTAAGGATCACATAATTCCTAACAAAGTTTTGACACAGATTGCCAATTCGGGCATTCAGAACATAAAGCACGTTGCTGTAAGCAAGCACATTCTCATTCAAAGATGCAAGTTACTATGTAGGAACAAGTTTGTATAGGTATTTCAAAGATGCCCAGAACTGAGCTAAACTTGGTATGTGTCCAACTCCTAGAAATAACTTCATGCCCCATCTCCCTTACTTCCAGCTAGTAAGGATCACATAATTCCTAACAAAGTTTTGACACAGATTCCCAATTCGGGCATTCAGAACATATAGCACGTTGCTGTAAGCAAGCACATTTTCATTCAAAGTTGCAAGTTACTATGTAGGAACAAGTTTGTATAGGTATTTCAAAGATGCCCAGAACTGAGCTAAACTTGGTATGTCTCCAACTCCAAGAAATAACTTCATGCCCCATCTCCCTTACTTCCAGCTAGTAAGGATCACATAATTCCTAACAAAGTTTTGACACAGATTCCCATTTCGGGCATTCAGAACATATAGCTCGTTGCTGTAAGCAAGCACATTTTCATTCAAAGTTGCAAGTTACTATGTAGGAACAAGTTTGTATAGGTATTTCATGATGCCCAGAACTTAGCTAAACTTGGTATGTGTCCAACTCCTAGAAATAACTTCATGCCCCATCTCCCTTACTTTAGCTAGTAAGGATCACACAATTCCTAACAAAGTATTGACACAGATTCCCAATTCGGGCATTCAGAACATATAGCACGTTGCTGTAAGCAAGCAGATTCTCATTCAAAGATGCAAGTTACTATGTAGGAACAAGTTTGTATAGGTATTTCAAAGATGCCCAGAACTGAGCTAAACTTGGTGTGTGTCCAACTCCTAGAAATAACTTCATGCCCCATCTCCCTTACTTCCAGCTAGTAAGGATCACACAATTCCTAACAAAGTTATGACACAGATTCCCAATTCGGGCATTCAGAACATATAGCACGTTGCTGTAAGCAAGCAGATTCTCATTCAAAGATGCAAGTTACTATGTAGGAACAAGTTTGTATAGGTATTTCAAAGATGCCCGAACTGAGCTAAACTTGGTATGTGTCCAACTCCTAGAAATAACTTCATGCCCCTCTCCCTTACTTACAGCTAGTAAGGATCACATAATTCCTAACAAAGTTTTGACACAGATTGCCAATTCGGGCATTCAGAACATATAGCACGTTGCTGTAAGCAAGCACATTCTCATTCAAAGATGCAAGTTACTATGTAGGAACAAGTTTGTATAGGTATTTCAAAGATGCACAGGACTGAGTTAAATTTGGTATGTGTCCAACTCCTAGAAATAACTTCATGCCCCATCTCCCTTACTTCCAGCTAGTAAGGATCACATAATTCCTAACAAAGTTTTGACACAGATTCCCAATTCGGGCATTCAGAACATATAGCACGTTGCTGTAAGCAAGCAGATTCTCATTCAAAGATGCAAGTTACTATGTAGGAACAAGTTTGTATAGGTATTTCAAAGATGCCCAGAACTGAGCTAAACTTGGTATGTGTCCAACTCCTAGAAATAACTTCATGCCCCATCTCCCTTACTTTCAGCTAGTAAGGATCACACAATTCCTAACAAAGTTTTGACACAGATTGCCAATTCGGGCGTTCAGATCATATAGCACGTTGCTGTAAGCAAGCAGATTCTCATTCAAAGATGCAAGTTACTATGTAGGAACAAGTTTGTATAGGTATTTCAAAGATGCCCAGAACTGAGCTAAACTTGGTGTGTGTCCAACTCCTAGAAATAACTTCATGCCCCATCTCCCTTACTTCCAGCTAGTAAGGATCACACAATTCCTAACAAAGTTATGACACAGATTCCCAATTCGGGCATTCAGAACATATAGCACGTTGCTGTAAGCAAGCAGATTCTCATTCAAAGATGCAAGTTACTATGTAGGAACAAGTTTGTATAGGTATTTCAAAGATGCCCAGAACTGAGCTAAACTTGGTATGTGTCCAACTCCTAGAAATAACTTCATGCCCCATCTCCCTTACTTCCAGCTAGTAAGGATCACATAATTCCTAACAAAGTTTTGACACAGATTGCCAATTCGGGCATTCAGAACATATAGCACGTTGCTGTAAGCAAGCACATTCTCATTCAAAGATGCAAGTTACTATGTAGGAACAAGTTTGTATAGGTATTTCAAAGATGCCCAGAACTGAGCTAAACTTGGTATGTGTCCAACTCCTAGAAATAACTTCATGCTCCATCTCCCTTACTTCCAGCTAGTAAGGATCACATAATTCCTAACAAAGTTTTGACACAGATTGCCAATTCGGGCATTCAGAACATATAGCACGTTGCTGTAAGCAAGCAGATTCTCATTCAAAGATGCAAGTTACTATGTAGGAACAAGTTTGTATAGGTATTTCAAAGATGCCCGAACTGAGCTAAACTTGTATGTGTCCAACTCCTAGAAATAACTTCATGCCCCTCTCCCTTACTTACAGCTAGTAAGGATCACATAATTCCTAACAAAGTTTTGACACAGATTGCCAATTCGGGCATTCAGAACATATAGCACGTTGCTGTAAGCAAGCACATTCTCATTCAAAGATGCAAGTTACTATGTAGGAACAAGTTTGTATAGGTATTTCAAAGATGCCCAGAACTGAGCTAAACTTGGTATGTGTCCAACTCCTAGAAATGACTTCATGCCCCATCTCCCTTACTTCCAGCTAGTAAGGATCACATAATTCCTAACAAAGTTTTGACACAGATTCCCAATTCGGGCATTCAGAACATATAGCACGTTGCTGTAAGCAAGCACATTTTCATTCAAAGTTGCAAGTTACTATGTAGGAACAAGTTTGTATAGGTATTTCAAAGATGCCCAGAACTGAGCTAAACTTGGTATGTCTCCAACTCCAAGAAATAACTTCATGCCCCATCTCCCTTACTTCCAGCTAGTAAGGATCACATAATTCCTAACAAAGTTTTGACACAGATTCCCATTTCGGGCATTCAGAACATATAGCTCGTTGCTGTAAGCAAGCACATTTTCATTCAAAGTTGCAAGTTACTATGTAGGAACAAGTTTGTATAGGTATTTCATGATGCCCAGAACTTAGCTAAACTTGGTATGTGTCCAACTCCTAGAAATAACTTCATGCCCCATCTCCCTTACTTTAGCTAGTAAGGATCACACAATTCCTAACAAAGTATTGACACAGATTCCCAATTCGGGCATTCAGAACATATAGCACGTTGCTGTAAGCAAGCAGATTCTCATTCAAAGATGCAAGTTACTATGTAGGAACAAGTTTGTATAGGTATTTCAAAGATGCCCAGAACTGAGCTAAACTTGGTGTGTGTCCAACTCCTAGAAATAACTTCATGCCCCATCTCCCTTACTTCCAGCTAGTAAGGATCACACAATTCCTAACAAAGTTATGACACAGATTCCCAATTCGGGCATTCAGAACATATAGCACGTTGCTGTAAGCAAGCAGATTCTCATTCAAAGATGCAAGTTACTATGTAGGAACAAGTTTGTATAGGTATTTCAAAGATGCCCGAACTGAGCTAAACTTGGTATGTGTCCAACTCCTAGAAATAACTTCATGCCCCTCTCCCTTACTTACAGCTAGTAAGGATCACATAATTCCTAACAATGTTTTGACACAGATTGCCAATTCGGGCATTCAGAACATATAGCACGTTGCTGTAAGCAAGCACATTCTCATTCAAAGATGCAAGTTACTATGTAGGAACAAGTTTGTATAGGTATTTCAAAGATGCACAGGACTGAGTTAAATTTGGTATGTGTCCAACTCCTAGAAATAACTTCATGCCCCATCTCCCTTACTTCCAGCTAGTAAGGATCACATAATTCCTAACAAAGTTTTGACACAGATTCCCAATTCGGGCATTCAGAACATATAGCACGTTGCTGTAAGCAAGCAGATTCTCATTCAAAGATGCAAGTTACTATGTAGGAACAAGTTTGTATAGGTATTTCAAAGATGCCCAGAACTGAGCTAAACTTGGTGTGTGTCCAACTCCTAGAAATAACTTCATGCCCCATCTACCTTACTTCCAGCTAGTAAGGATCACACAATTCCTAACAAAGTTATGACACAGATTCCCAATTCGGGCATTCAGAACATATAGCACGTTACTGTAAGCAAGCAGATTCTTATTCAAAGATGCAAGTTACTATGTAGGAACAAGTTTGTATAGGTATTTCAAAGATGCCCAGAACTGAGCTAAACTTGGTATGTGTCCAACTCCTAGAAATAACATCATGCCCCATCTCCCTTACTTCCAGCTAGTAAGGATCACATAATTCCTAACAAAGTTTTGACACAGATTGCCAATTCGGGCATTCAGAACATATAGCACGTTGCTGTAAGCAAGCACATTTTCATTCAAAGTTGCAAGTTACTATGTAGGAACAAGTTTGTATAGGTATTTCAAAGATGCCCAGAACTGAGCTAAACTTGGTATGTCTCCAACTCCAAGAAATAACTTCATGCCCCATCTCCCTTACTTCCAGCTAGTAAGGATCACATAATTCCTAACAAAGTTTTGACACAGATTCCCAATTCGGGCATTCAGAACATATAGCACGTTGCTGTAAGCAAGCACATTTTCATTCAAAGTTGCAAGTTACTATGTAGGAACAAGTTTGTATAGGTATTTCAAAGATGCCCAGAACTGAGCTAAACTTGGTATGTGTCCAACTCCTAGAAATAACTTCATGCCCCATCTCCCTTACTTCCAGCTAGTAAGGATCACATAATTCCTAACAAAGTTTTGACACAGATTCCCAATTCGGGCATTCAGAACATGTAGCACGTTGCTGTAAGCAAGCAGATTCTCATTCAAAGATGCAAGTTACTATGTAGGAACAAGTTTGTATAGGTATTTCAAAGATGCCCAGAACTGAGCTAAACTTGGTATGTGACCAACTCCTGGAAATAACTTCATGCCCCATCTCCCTTACTTCCAGCTAGTAAGGATCACATAATTCCTAACAAAGTTTTGACACAGATTGCCAATTCGGGCATTCAGAACATATAGCACGTTGCTGTAAGCAAGCACATTCTCATTCAAAGATGCAAGTTACTATGTAGGAAGAAGTTTGTATAGGTATTTCAAAGATGCACAGAACTGAGCTAAACGTTGTATGTCTCCAACTCCTAGAAAAAACTTCATGCCCCATCTCCCTTACTTCCAGCTAGTAAGGATCACACAATTCCTAACAAAGTTTTGACACAGATTCCCAATTCGGGCATTCAAAACATATAGCACGTTGCTGTAAGCAAGCACATTTTCATTCAAAGTTGCAAGTTACTATGTAGGAACAAGTTTGTATAGGTATTTCAAAGATGCCCAGAACTGAGCTAAACTTGGTATGTGTCCAACTCCTAGAAATAACTTCATGCCCCATCTCCCTTACTTCCAGCTAGTAAGGATCACACAATTCCTAACAAAGTTTTGACACAGATTCCCAATTCGGGCATTCAGAACATATAGCACGTTGCTGTAAGCAAGCAGATTCTCATACAAAGATGCAAGTTACTATGTAGGAACAAGTTTGTATAGGTATTTCAAAGATGCCCAGAACTGAGCTAAACTTGGTATGTGTCCAACTCCTAGAAATAACTTCATGCCCCATCTCCCTTACTTCCAGCTAGTAAGGATCACATAATTCCTAACAAAGTTTTGACACAGATTGCCAATTCGGGCATTCAGAACATATAGGACGTTGCTGTAAGCAAGCAGATTCTCATTCAAAGATGCAAGTTACTATGTAGGAACAAGTTTGTATAGGTATTTCAAAGATGCCCAGAACTGAGCTAAACTTGGTATGTCTCCAACTCCTAGAAATAACTTCATGCCCCATCTCCCTTACTTCCAGCTAGTAAGGATCACATAATTCCTAACAAAGTTTTGACACAGATTCCCTATTCGGGCATTCAGAACATATAGCACGTTGCTGTAAGCAAGCACATTTTCATTCAAAGTTGCAAGTTACTATGTAGGAACAAGTTTGTATAGGTATTTCAAAGATGCCCAGAACTGAGCTAAACTTGGTATCTCTCCAACTCCAAGAAATAACTTCTTGCCCCATCTCCCTTACTTCCAGCTAGTAAGGATCACATAATTCCTAACAAAGTTCTGACACAGATTCCCAATTCGGGCATTCAGAACATATAGCACGGTGCTGTAAGCAAGCAGATTCTCATTCAAAGTTGCAAGTTACTATGTAGGAACAAGTTTGTATAGGTATTTCAAAGATGCCCAGAACTGAGCTAAACTTGGTATGTGTCCAACTCCTAGAAATATCTTCATGCCCCATCTCCCTTACTTCCAGCTAGTAAGGATCACATAATTCCTAACAAAGTTCTGACACAGATTCCCAATTCGGGCATTCAGAACATATAGCACGTTGCTGTAAGCAAGCACATTCTCATTCAAAGTTGCAAGTTACTATGTAGGAACAAGTTTGTATAGGTATTTCAAAGATGCCCAGAACTGAGCTAAACTTGGTATGTGTCCAACTCCTAGAAATAACTTCATGCCCCATCTCCCTTACTTCCAGCTAGTAAGGATCACATAATTCCTAACAAAGTTTTGACACAGATTCCCAATTCGGGCATTCAGAACATATAGCACGTTGCTGTAAGCAAGCACATTCTCATTCAAAGTTGCAAGTTACTATGTAGGAACAAGTTTGTATAGGTATTTCAAAGATGCCCAGAACTGAGCTAAACTTGGTATGTCTCCAACTCCTAGAAATAACTTCATGCCCCATCTCCCTTACTTCCAGCTAGTAAGGATCACATAATTCCTAACAAAGTTTTGACACAGATTCCCAATTCGGGCATTCAGAACATATAGCACGTTGCTGTAAGCAAGCACATTCTCATTCAAAGTTGCAAGTTACTATGTAGGAACAAGTTTGTATAGGTATTTCAAAGATGCCCAGAACTGAGCTAAACTTGGTATGTGGCCAACTCCTAGAAATAACTTCATGCCCCATCTCCCTTACTTCCAGCTAGTAAGGATCACATAATTCCTAACAAAGTTTTGACACAGATTCCCAATTCGGGCATTCAGAACATATAGCTCGTTGCTGTAAGCAAGCACATTCTCATTCAAAGATGCAAGTTACTATGTAGGAACAAGTTTGTATAGGTATTTCAAAGATGCCCAGAACTGAGCTAAACTTGGTATGTGTCCAACTCCTAGAAATAACTTCATGCCCCATCTCCCTTACTTCCAGCTAGTAAGGATCACATAATTCCTAACAAAGTTTTGACACAGATTGCCAATTCGGGCATTCAGAACATATAGCACGTTGCTGTAAGCAAGCAGATTCTCATTCAAAGATGCAAGTTACTATGTAGGAACAAGTTTGTATAGGTATTTCAAAGATGCCCGAACTGAGCTAAACTTGGTATGTGTCCAACTCCTAGAAATAACTTCATGCCCCTCTCCCTTACTTACAGCTAGTAAGGATCACATAATTCCTAACAAAGTTTTGACACAGATTGCCAATTCGGGCATTCAGAACATATAGCACGTTGCTGTAAGCAAGCACATTCTCATTCAAAGATGCAAGTTACTATGTAGGAACAAGTTTGTATAGGTATTTCAAAGATGCACAGGACTGAGCTAAACTTGGTATGTGTCCAACTCCTAGAAATAACTTCATGCCCCATCTCCCTTACTTCCAGCTAGTAAGGATCACATAATTCCTAACAAAGTTTTGACACAGATTCCCAATTCGGGCATTCAGAACATATAGCACGTTGCTGTAAGCAAGCACATTTTCATTCAAAGTTGCAAGTTACTATGTAGGAACAAGTTTGTATAGGTATTTCAAAGATGCCCAGAACTGAGCTAAACTTGGTATGTCTCCAACTCGAAGAAATAACTTCATGCCCCATCTCCCTTACTTCCAGCTAGTAAGGATCACATAATTCCTAACAAAGTTTTGACACAGATTCCCAATTCGGGCATTCAGAACATATAGCACGTTGCTGTAAGCAAGCACATTTTCATTCAAAGTTGCAAGTTACTATGTAGGAACAAGTTTGTATAGGTATTTCAAAGATGCCCAGAACTGAGCTAAACTTGGTATGTGTCCAACTCCTAGAAATAACTTCATGCCCCATCTCCCTTACTTTCAGCTAGTAAGGATCACACAATTCCTAACAAAGTTTTGACACAGATTGCCAATTCAGGCATTCAGAACATATAGCACGTTGCTGTAAGCAAGCAGATTCTCATTCAAAGATGCAAGTTACTATGTAGGAACAAGTTTGTATAGGTATTTCAAAGATGCCCAGAACTGAGCTAAACTTGGTGTGTGTCCAACTCCTAGAAATAACTTCATGCCCCATCTCCGTTACTTCCAGCTAGTAAGGATCACACAATTCCTAACAAAGTTATGACACAGATTCCCAATTCGGGCATTCAGAACATATAGCACATTGCTGTAAGCAAGCAGATTCTCATTCAAAGATGCAAGTTACTATGTAGGAACAAGTTTGTATAGGTATTTCAAAGATGCCCAGAACTGAGCTAAACTTGGTATGTGTCCAACTCCTAGAAATAACTTCATGCCCCATCTCCCTTACTTCCAGCTAGTAAGGATCACATAATTCCTAACAAAGTTTTGACACAGATTGCCAATTCGGGCATTCAGAACATATAGCACGTTGCTGTAAGCAAGCACATTCTCATTCAAAGATGCAAGTTACTATGTAGGAACAAGTTTGTATAGGTATTTCAAAGATGCCCAGAACTGAGCTAAACTTGGTATGTGTCCAACTCCTAGAAATAACTTCATGCTCCATCTCCCTTACTTCCAGCTAGTAAGGATCACATAATTCCTAACAAAGTTTTGACACAGATTGCCAATTCGGGCATTCAGAACATATAGCACGTTGCTGTAAGCAAGCAGATTCTCATTCAAAGATGCAAGTTACTATGTAGGAACAAGTTTGTATAGGTATTTCAAAGATGCCCGAACTGAGCTAAACTTGTATGTGTCCAACTCCTAGAAATAACTTCATGCCTCTCTCCCTTACTTACAGCTAGTAAGGATCACATAATTCCTAACAAAGTTTTGACACAGATTGCCAATTCGGGAATTCAGAACATATAGCACGTTGCTGTAAGCAAGCACATTCTCATTCAAAGATGCAAGTTACTATGTAGGAACAAGTTTGTATAGGTATTTCAAAGATGCACAGGACTGAGCTATACTTGGTATGTGTCCAACTCCTAGAAATAACTTCATGCCCCATCTCCCTTACTTCCAGCTAGTAAGGATCACATAATTCCTAACAAAGTTTTGACACAGATTCCCAATTCGGGCATTCAGAACATATAGCACGTTGCTGTAAGCAAGCACATTTTCATTCAAAGTTGCAAGTTACTATGTAGGAACAAGTTTGTATAGGTATTTCAAAGATGCCCAGAACTGAGCTAAACTTGGTATGTCTCCAACTCCAAGAAATAACTTCATGCCCCATCTCCCTTACTTCCAGCTAGTAAGGATCACATAATTCCTAACAAAGTTTTGACACAGATTCCCAATTCGGGCATTCAGAACATATAGCACGTTGCTGTAAGCAAGCACATTTTCATTCAAAGTTGCAAGTTACTATGTAGGAACAAGTTTGTATAGGTATTTCATGATGCCCAGAACTGAGCTAAACTTGGTATGTGTCCAACTCCTAGAAATAACTTCATGCCCCATCTCCCTTACTTTCAGCTAGTAAGGATCACACAATTCCTAACAAAGTTTTGACACAGATTCCCAATTCGGGCATTCAGAACATATAGCACGTTGCTGTAAGCAAGCAGATTCTCATTCAAAGATGCAAGTTACTATGTAGGAACAAGTTTGTATAGGTATTTCAAAGATGCCCAGAACTGAGCTAAACTTGGTGTGTGTCCAACTCCTAGAAATAACTTCATGCCCCATCTCCCTTACTTCCAGCTAGTAAGGATCACACAATTCCTAACAAAGTTATGACACAGATTCCCAATTCGGGCATTCAGAACATATAGCACGTTGCTGTAAGCAAGCAGATTCTCATTCAAAGATGCAAGTTACTATGTAGGAACAAGTTTGTATAGGTATTTCAAAGATGCCCAGAACTGAGCTAAACTTGGTATGTGTCCAACTCCTAGAAATAACTTCATGCCCCATCTCCCTTAATTCCAGCTAGTAAGGATCACATAATTCCTAACAAAGTTTTGACACAGATTGCCAATTCGGGCATTCAGAACATATAGCACGTTGCTGTAAGCAAGCACATTCTCATTCAAAGATGCAAGTTACTATGTAGGAACAAGTTTGTATAGGTATTTCAAAGATGCCCAGAACTGAGCTAAACTTGGTATGTGTCCAACTCCTAGAAATAACTTCATGCCCCATCTCCCTTACTTCCAGCTAGTAAGGATCACATAATTCCTAACAAAGTTTTGACACAGATTCCCAATTCGGGCATTCAGAACATGTAGCACGTTGCTGTAAGCAAGCAGATTCTCATTCAAAGATGCAAGTTACTATGTAGGAACAAGTTTGTATAGGTATTTCAAAGATGCCCAGAACTGAGCTAAACTTGGTATGTGTCCAACTCCTAGAAATAACTTCATGCCCCATCTCCCTTACTTCCAGCTTGTAAGGATCACATAATTCCTAACAAAGTTTTGACACAGATTGCCAATTCGGGCATTCAGAACATATAGCACGTTGCTGTAAGCAAGCACATTCTCATTCAAAGATGCAAGTTACTATGTAGGAAGAAGTTTGTATAGGTATTTCAAAGATGCACAGAACTGAGCTAAACGTTGTATGTCTCCAACTCCTAGAAAAAACTTCATGCCCCATCTCCCTTACTTCCAGCTAGTAAGGATCACACAATTCCTAACAAAGTTTTGACACAGATTCCCAATTCGGGCATTCAAAACATATAGCACGTTGCTGTAAGCAAGCACATTTTCATTCAAAGTTGCAAGTTACTATGTAGGAACAAGTTTGTATAGGTATTTCAAAGATGCCCAGAACTGAGCTAAACTTGGTATGTGTCCAACTCCTAGAAATAACTTCATGCCCCATCTCCCTTACTTCCAGCTAGTAAGGATCACACAATTCCTAACAAAGTTTTGACACAGATTCCCAATTCGGGCATTCAGAACATATAGCACGTTGCTGTAAGCAAGCAGATTCTCATACAAAGATGCAAGTTACTATGTAGGAACAAGTTTGTATAGGTATTTCAAAGATGCCCAGAACTGAGCTAAACTTGGTATGTGTCCAACTCCTAGAAATAACTTCATGCCCCATCTCCCTTACTTCCAGCTAGTAAGGATCACATAATTCCTAACAAAGTTTTGACACAGATTGCCAATTCGGGCATTCAGAACATATAGCACGTTGCTGTAAGCAAGCAGATTCTCATTCAAAGATGCAAGTTACTATGTAGGAACAAGTTTGTATAGGTATTTCAAAGATGCCCAGAACTGAGCTAAACTTGGTATGTCTCCAACTCCTAGAAATAACTTCATGCCCCATCTCCCTTACTTCCAGCTAGTAAGGATCACATAATTCCTAACAAAGTTCTGACACAGATTCCCAATTCGGGCATTCAGAACATATAGCACGGTGCTGTAAGCAAGCAGATTCTCATTCAAAGTTGCAAGTTACTATGTAGGAACAAGTTTGTATAGGTATTTCAAAGATGCCCAGAACTGAGCTAAACTTGGTATGTGTCCAACTCCTAGAAATAACTTCATGCCCCATCTCCCTTACTTCCAGCTAGTAAGGATCACATAATTCCTAACAAAGATCTGACACAGATTCCCAATTCGGGCATTCAGAACATATAGCACGTTGCTGTAAGCAAGCACATTCTCATTCAAAGTTGCAAGTTACTATGTAGGAACAAGTTTGTATAGGTATTTCAAAGATGCCCAGAACTGAGCTAAACTTGGTATGTGTCCAACTCCTAGAAATAACTTCATGCCCCATCTCCCTTACTTCCAGCTAGTAAGGATCACATAATTCCTAACAAAGTTTTGACACAGATTCCCAATTCGGGCATTCAGAACATATAGCACGTTGCTGTAAGCAAGCACATTCTCATTCAAAGTTGCAAGTTACTATGTAGGAACAAGTTTGTATAGGTATTTCAAAGATGCCCAGAACTGAGCTAAAATTGGTATGTGTCCAACTCCTAGAAATAACTTCATGCCCCATCTCCCTTACTTCCAGCTAGTAAGGATCACATAATTCCTAACAAAGTTTTGACACAGATTCCCAATTCGGGCATTCAGAACATATAGCACGTTGCTGTAAGCAAGCACATTCTCATTCAAAGTTGCAAGTTACTATGTAGGAACAAGTTTGTATAGGTATTTCAAAGATGCCCAGAACTGAGCTAAACTTGGTATGTGGCCAACTCCTAGAAATAACTTCATGCCCCATCTCCCTTACTTCCAGCTAGTAAGGATCACATAATTCCTAACAAAGTTTTGACACAGATTCCCAATTCGGGCATTCAGAACATATAGCACGTTGCTGTAAGCAAGCAGATTCTCATTCAAAGATGCAAGTTACTATGTAGGAACAAGTTTGTATAGGTATTTCAAAGATGCCCAGAACTGAGCTAAACTTGGTATGTGTCCAACTCCTAGAAATAACTTCATGCCCCATCTCCCTTACTTCCAGCTAGTAAGGATCACATAATTCCTAACAAAGTTTTGACACAGATTCCCAATTCGGGCATTCAGAACATATAGCACGTTGCTGTAAGCAAGCACATTCTCATTCAAAGTTGCAAGTTACTATGTAGGAACAAGTTTGTATAGGTATTTCAAAGATGCCCAGAACTGAGCTAAACTTGGTATGTGTCCAACTCCTAGAAATAACTTCATGCCCCATCTCCCTTACTTCCAGCTAGTAAGGATCACATAATTCCTAACAAAGATTTCACACATATTCCCAATTCGGGCATTCAGAACATATAGCACGTTGCTGTAAGCAAGCACATTCCCCTTCAAAGATGCAAGTTACTATGTAGGAACAAGTTTGTATAGGTATTTCAAAGATGCCCAGAACTGAGCTAAACTTGGTATGTGTCCAACTCCTAGAAATAACTTCATGCCGCATCTCCCTTACTTCCAGCTAGTAAGGATCACATAATTCCTAACAAAGTTTTGACACAGATTCCCAATTCGGGCATTCAGAACATATAGCACGTTGCTGTAAGCAAGCACATTCTCATTCAAAGTTGCAAGTTACTATGTAGGAACAAGTTTGTATAGGTATTTCAAAGATGCCCAGAACTGAGCTAAACTTGTTGTGTCTCCAACTCTTAGAAATAACTTCATGCCCCATCTCCCTTACTTCCAGCTAGTAAGGATCACATAATTCTTAACAAAGTTTTGACACAGATTGCCAATTCGGGCATTCAGAACATATAGCACGTTGCTGTAAGCAAGCAGATTCTCATTCAAAGATGCAAGTTACTATGTAGGAACAAGTTTGTATAGATATTTCAAAGATGCCCAGAACTGAGCTAAACTTGGTATGTGTCCAACTAATAGAAATAACTTCATGCCCCATCTCCCTTACTTCCAGCTAGTAAGGATCACATAATTCCTAACAAAGTTTTGACACAGATTCCCAATTCGGGCATTCAGAACATATAGCACGTTGCTGTAAGCAAGCACATTTTCATTCAAATTTGCAAGTTACTATGTAGGAACAAGTTTGTATAGGTATTTCAAAGATGCCCAGAACTGAGCTAAACTTGGTATGTCTCCAACTCCAAGAAATAACTTCATGCCCCATCTCCCTTACTTCCAGCTAGTAAGGATCACATAATTCCTAACAAATTTTTGACACAGATTCCCAATTCGGGCATTCAGAACATATAGCACGTTGCTGTAAGCAAGCACATTTTCATTCAAAGTTGCAAGTTACTATGTAGGAACAAGTTTGTATAGGTATTTCAAAGATGCCCAGAACTGAGCTAAACTTGGTATGTGTCCAACTCCTAGAAATAACTTCATGCCCCATCTCCCTTACTTCCAGCTAGTAAGGATCACATAATTCCTAACAAAGTTTTGACACAGATTCCCAATTCGGGCATTCAGAACATATAGCACGTTGCTGTAAGCAAGCACATTCTCATTCAAAGTTGCAAGTTACTATGTAGGAACAAGTGTGTATAGGTATTTCAAAGATGCCCAGAACTGAGCTAAACTTGGTATGTGGCCAACTCCTAGAAATAACTTCATGCCCCATCTCCCTTACTTCCAGCTAGTAAGGATCACATAATTCCTAACAAAGTTTTGACACAGATTCCCAATTCGGGCATTCAGAACATATAGCACGTTGCTGTAAGCAAGCAGATTCTCATTCAAAGATGCAAGTTACTATGTAGGAACAAGTTTGTATAGGTATTTCAAAGATGCCCAGAACTGAGCTAAACTTGGTATGTGTCCAACTCCTAGAAATAACTTCATGCCCCATCTCCCTTACTTCCAGCTAGTAAGGATCACATAATTCCTAACAAAGTTTTGACACAGATTCCCAATTCGGGCATTCAGAACATATAGCACGTTGCTGTAAGCAAGCACATTCTCATTCAAAGTTGCAAGTTACTATGTAGGAACAAGTTTGTATAGGTATTTCAAAGATGCCCAGAACTGAGCTAAACTTGGTATGTGTCCAACTCCTAGAAATAACTTCATGCCCCATCTCCCTTACTTCCAGCTAGTAAGGATCACATAATTCCTAACAAACATTTCACACATATTCCCAATTCGGGCATTCAGAACATATAGCACGTTGCTGTAAGCAAGCACATTCCCCTTCAAAGATGCAAGTTACTATGTAGGAACAAGTTTGTATAGGTATTTCAAAGATGCCCAGAACTGAGCTAAACTTGGTATGTGTCCAACTCCTAGAAATAACTTCATGCCGCATCTCCCTTACTTCCAGCTAGTAAGGATCACATAATTCCTAACAAAGTTTTGACACAGATTCCCAATTCGGGCATTCAGAACATATAGCACGTTGCTGTAAGCAAGCACATTCTCATTCAAAGTTGCAAGTTACTATGTAGGAACAAGTTTGTATAGGTATTTCAAAGATGCCCAGAACTGAGCTAAACTTGTTGTGTCTCCAACTCCTAGAAATAACTTCATGCCCCATCTCCCTTACTTCCAGCTAGTAAGGATCACATAATTCCTAACAAAGTTTTGACACAGATTGCCAATTCGGGCATTCAGAACATATAGCACGTTGCTGTAAGCAAGCAGATTCTCATTCAAAGATGCAAGTTACTATGTAGGAACAAGTTTGTATAGATATTTCAAAGATGCCCAGAACTGAGCTAAACTTGGTATGTGTCCAACTAATAGAAATAACTTCATGCCCCATCTCCCTTACTTCCAGCTAGTAAGGATCACATAATTCCTAACAAAGTTTTGACACAGATTCCCAATTCGGGCATTCAGAACATATAGCACGTTGCTGTAAGCAAGCACATTTTCATTCAAATTTGCAAGTTACTATGTAGGAACAAGTTTGTATAGGTATTTCAAAGATGCCCAGAACTGAGCTAAACTTTGTATGTCTCCAACTCCAAGAAATAACTTCATGCCCCATCTCCCTTACTTCCAGCTAGTAAGGATCACATAATTCCTAACAAAGTTTTGACACAGATTCCCAATTCGGGCATTCAGAACATATAGCACGTTGCTGTAAGCAAGCACATTTTCATTCAAAGTTGCAAGTTACTATGTAGGAACAAGTTTGTATAGGTATTTCAAAGATGCCCAGAACTGAGCTAAACTTGGTATGTGTCCAACTCCTAGAAATAACTTCATGCCCCATCTCCCTTACTTTCAGCTAGTAAGGATCACACAATTCCTAACAAAGTTTTGACACAGGTTCCCAATTCGGGCATTCAGAACATATAGCACGTTGCTGTAAGCAAGCACATTCTCATTCAAAGATGCAAGTTACTATGTAGGAACAAGTTTGTATAAGTATTTCAAAGATGCCCAGAACTGAGCTAAACTTGGTGTGTCTCCAACTCCTAGAAATAACTTCATGCCCCATCTCCCTTACTTACAGCTAGTAAGGATCACATAATTCCTAACAAAGTTTTGACACAGATTCCCAATTCGGGCATTCAGAACATATAGCACGTTGCTGTAAGCAAGCACATTCTCATTCAAAGTTGCAAGTTACTATGTAGGAACAAGTTTGTATAGGTATTTCAAAGATGCCCAGAACTGAGCTAAACTTGTTGTGTCTCCAACTCCTAGAAATAACTTCATGCCCCATCTCCCTTACTTCCAGCTAGTAAGGATCACATAATTCCTAACAAAGTTTTGACACAGATTCCCAATTCGGGCATTCAGAACATATAGCACGTTGCTGTAAGCAAGCACATTCTCATTCAAAGTTGCAAGTTACTATGTAGGAACAAGTTTGTATAGGTATTTCAAAGATGCCCAGAACTGAGCTAAACTTGTTGTGTCTCCAACTCCTAGAAATAACTTCATGCCCCATCTCCCTTACTTCCAGCTAGTAAGGATCACATAATTCCTAACAAAGTTTTGACACAGATTCCCAATTCGGGCATTCAGAACATATAGCACGTTGCTGTAAGCAAGCACATTCTCATTCAAAGTTGCAAGTTACTATGTAGGAACAAGTTTGTATAGGTATTTCAAAGATGCCCAGAACTGAGCTAAACTTGGTATGTGTCCAACTCCTAGAAATACCTTCATGCCCCAACTCCCTTACTTCCATCTAGTAAGGATCACATAATTTCTAACAAAGTTTTGACACAGATTCCCAATTCGGGCATTCAGAACATATAGCACGTTGCTGTAAGCAAGCAGATTCTCATTCAATGATGCAAGTTACTATGTAGGAACAAGTTTGTATAGGTATTTCAAAGATGCCCAGAACTGAGCTAAACTTGGTATGTCTCCAACTCCTAGAAATAACTTCATGCCCCATCTCCCTTACTTCCAGCTAGTAAGGATCACATAATTCCTAACAAAGTTTTGACACAGATTGCCAATTCGGGCATTCAGAACATATAGCACGTTGCTGTAAGCAAGCAGATTCTCATTAAAAGATGCAAGTTACTATGTAGGAACAAGTTTGTATAGATATTTCAAAGATGCCCAGAACTGAGCTAAACTTGGTATGTGTCCAACTCCTAGAAATAACGTCATGCCCCACCTCCCTTACTTCCAGCTAGTAAGGATCACATAATTCCTAACAAAGTTTTGACACAGATTCCCAATTCGGGCATTCAGAACATATAGCACGTTGCTGTAAGCAAGCACATTTTCATTCAAAGTTGCAAGTTACTATGTAGGAACAAGTTTGTATAGGTATTTCAAAGATGCCCAGAACTGAGCTAAACTTGGTATGTCTCCAACTCCAAGAAATAACTTCATGCCCCATCTCCCTTACTTCCAGCTAGTAAGGATCACATAATTCCTAACAAAGTTTTGACACAGATTCCCAATTCGGGCATTCAGAACATATAGCACGTTGCTGTAAGCAAGCACATTTTCATTCAAAGTTGCAAGTTACTATGTAGGAACAAGTTTGTATAGGTATTTCAAAGATGCCCAGAACTGAGCTAAACTTGGTATGTGTCCAACTCCTAGAAATAACTTCATGCCCCATCTCCCTTACTTTCAGCTAGTAAGGATCACACAATTCCTAACAAAGTTTTGACACAGATACCCAATTCGGGCATTCAGAACATATAGCACGTTGCTGTAAGCAAGCAGATTCTCATTCAAAGATGCAAGTTACTATGTAGGAACCAGTTTGTATAGGTATTTCAAAGATGCCCAGAACTGAGCTAAACTTGGTGTGTGTCCAACTCCTAGAAATAACTTCATGCCCCATATCCCTTACTTCCAGCTAGTAAGGATCACACAATTCCTAACAAAGTTATGACACAGATTCCCAATTCGGGCATTCAGAACATATAGCACGTTGCTGTAAGCAAGCAGATTCTCATTCAAAGATGCAAGTTACTATGTAGGAACAAGTTTGTATAGGTATTTCAAAGATGCCCAGAACTGAGCTAAACTTGGTATGTGTCCAACTCCTAGAAATAACTTCATGCCCCATCTCCCTTACTTCCAGCTAGTAAGGATCACATAATTCCTAACAAAGTTTTGACACAGATTGCCAATTCGGGCATTCAGAACATATAGCACGTTGCTGTAAGCAAGCAGATTCTCATTCAAAGATGCAAGTTACTATGTAGGAACAAGTTTGTATAGGTATTTCAAAGATGCCCAGAACTGAGCTAAACTTGGTATGTGTCCAACTCCTAGAAATAACTTCATGCCCCATCTCCCTTACTTCCAGCTAGTAAGGATCACATAATTCCTAACAAAGTTTTGACACAGATTGCCAATTCGGGCATTCAGAACATATAGTACGTTGCTGTAAGCAAGCACATTCTCATTCTAAGATGCAAGTTATTATGTAGGAACAAGTTTGTATAGGTATTTCAAATATGCACAGAACTGAGCTAAACTTGGTATGTGTCCAACTCCTAGAAATAACTTCATGCCCCATCTCCCTTACTTCCAGCTAGTAAGGATCACATAATTCCTAACAAAGTTTTGACACAGATTCCCAATTCGGGCATTCAGAACATATAGCACGTTGCTGTAAGCAAGCACATTCTCATTCAAAGTTGCAAGTTACTATGTAGGAACAAGTTTGTATAGGTATTTCAAAGATGCCCAGAACTGAGCTAAACTTGGTATGTGTCCAACTCCTAGAAATAACTTCATGCCCCATCTCCCTTACTTCCAGCTAGTAAGGATCACATAATTCCTAACAAAGTTTTGACACAGATTCCCAATTCGGGCATTCAGAACATATAGCACGTTGCTGTAAGCAAGCACATTCTCATTCAAAGTTGCAATTTTCTATGTAGGAACAAGTTTGTATAGGTATTTCAAAGATGCCCAGAACTGAGCTAAACTTGGTATGTGTCCAACTCCTAGAAATAACTTCATGCCCCATCTCCCTTACTTCCAGCTAGTAAGGATCACACAATTCCTAACAAAGTTTTGACACAGATTCCCAATTCGCGAATTCAGAACATATAGCACGTTGCTGTAAGCAAGCAGATTCTCATTCAAAGATGCAAGTTACTATGTAGGAACAAGTTTGTATAGGTATTTCAAAGATGCCCAGAACTGAGCTAAACTTGGTATGTGTCCAACTCCTAGAAATAACTTCATGCCCCATCTCCCTTACTTCCAGCTAATAAGGATCACATAATTCCTAACAAAGTTTTGATACAGATTCCCAATTCGGGCATTCAGAACATATAGCACGTTGCTGTAAGCAAGCAGATTCTCATTCAAAGATGCAAGTTACTATGTAGGAACAAGTTTGTATAGGTATTTCAAAGATGCCCAGAACTGAGCTAAACTTGGTATGTGTCCAACTCTTAGAAATAACTTCATGCCCCATCTCACTTACTTCCAGCTAGTAAGGATCACATAATTCCTAACAAAGTTTTGACACAGATTCCCAATTCGGGCATTCAGAACATATAGCACGTTGCTGTAAGCAAGCAGATTCTCATTCAAAGATGCAAGTTACTATGTAGGAACAAGTTTGTATAGGTATTTCAAAGATGCCCAGAACTGAGCTAAACTTGGTATGTGTCCAACTCCTAGAAATAACTTCATGTTCCATCTCCCTTACTTCCAGCTAGTAAGGATCACATAATTCCTAACAAAGTTTTGACACAGATTCCCAAATCGGGCATTCAGAACATATAGCACGTTGCTGCAAGCAAGCACATTCTCATTCAAGGTTGCAAGTTACTATATAGGAACAAGTTTGTATAGGTATTTCAAAGATGCCCAGAACTGAGCTAAACTTGGTATGTCTCCAACTCCAAGAAATAACTTCATGCCCCATCTCCCTTACTTTCAGCTAGTAAGGATCACGTAATTCCTAACAAAGTTTTGACACAGATTCCCAATTCGGGCATTCAGAACATATAGCACGTTGCTGTAAGCAAGCACATTCTAATTCAAAGTTGCAAGTTACTATGTAGAAACAAGTTTGTATAGGTATTTCAAAGATGCCCAGAACTGAGCTAAACTTGGTATGTGTCCAACTCCTAGAAATAACTTCATGCCCCATCTCCCTTACTTCCAGCCAGTAATTATCACATAATTCTTAACAAAGTTTTGACACAGATTCCCAATTCGGGCATTCAGAACATATAGCACGTTGCTGTAAGCAAGCACATTTTCATTCAAAGTTGCAAGTTACTATGTAGGAACAAGTTTGTATAGGTATTTCAAAGATGCCCAGAACTGAGCTAAACTTGGTATGTGTCCAACTCCTAGAAATATCTTCATGCCCCATCTCACTTACTTCCAGCTAGTAAGGATCACATAATTCCTAACAAAGTTTTGACACAGATTGCAAATTCGGGCATTCAGAACATATAGCACGTTGCTGTAAGCAAGCACATTTTCATTCAAAGTTGCAAGTTACTATGTAGGAACAAGTTTGTATAGGTATTTCAAAGATGCCCAGAACTGAGCTAAACTTGGTATGTCTCCAACTCCAAGAAATAACTTCATGCCCCATCTCCCTTACTTCCAGCTAGTAAGGATCACATAATTCCTAACAAAGTTTTGACACAGATTCCCAATTCGGGCATTCAGAACATATAGCACGTTGCTGTAAGCAAGCACATTTTCATTCAAAGTTGCAAGTTACTATGTAGGAACAAGTTTGTATAGGTATTTCAAAGATGCCCAGAACTGAGCTAAACTTGGTATGTGTCCAACTCCTAGAAATAACTTCATGCCCCATCTCCCTTACTTTCAGCTAGTAAGGATCACACAATTCCTAACAAAGTTTTGACACAGATTCCCAATTCGGGCATTCAGAACATATAGCACGTTGCTGTAAGCAAGCAGATTCTCATTCAAAGATGCAAGTTACTATGTAGGAACAAGTTTGTATAGGTATTTCAAAGATGCCCAGAACTGAGCTAAACTTGGTATGTGTCCAACTCCTAGAAATAACTTCATGCCCCATCTCCCTTACTTCCAGCTAGTAAGGATCACACAATTCCTAACAAAGTTTTGACACAGATTCCCAATTCGGGCATTCAGAACATATAGCACGTTGCTGTAAGCAAGCACATTTTCATTCAAAGTTGCAAGTTACTATGTAGGAACAAGTTTGTATAGGTATTTCAAAGATGCCCAGAACTGAGCTAAACTTGGTATGTCTCCAACTCCAAGAAATAACTTCATGCCCCATCTCCCTTACTTCCAGCTAGTAAGGATCACATAATTCCTAACAAAGTTTTGACACAGATTCCCAATTCGGGCATTCAGAACATATAGCACGTTGCTGTAAGCAAGCACATTTTCATTCAAAGTTGCAAGTTACTATGTAGGAACAAGTTTGTATAGGTATTTCAAAGATGCCCAGAACTGAGCTAAACTTGGTATGTGTCCAACTCCTAGAAATAACTTCATGCCCCATCTCCCTTACTTTCAGCTAGTAAGGATCACACAATTCCTAACAAAGTTTTGACACAGATTCCCAATTCGGGCATTCAGAACATATAGCACGTTGCTGTAAGCAAGCAGATTCTCATTCAAAGATGCAAGTTACTATGTAGGAACAAGTTTGTAGAGGTATTTCAAAGATGCCCAGAACTGAGCTAAACTTGGTGTGTGTCCAACTCCTAGAAATAACTTCATGCCCCATCTCCCTTACTTCCAGCTAGTAAGGATCACACAATTCCTAACAAAGTTTTGACACAGATTCCCAATTCGGGCATTCAGAACATATAGCACGTTGCTGTAAGCAAGCACATTTTCATTCAAAGTTGCAAGTTACTATGTAGGAACAAGTTTGTATAGGTATTTCAAAGATGCCCAGAACTGAGCTAAACTTGGTATTTGTCCAACTCCTAGAAATAACTTCATGCCCCATCTCCCTTACTTCCAGCTAGTAAGGATCACATAATTCCTAACAAAGTTTTGACACAGATTGCCAATTCGGGCATTCAGAACATATAGCACGTTGCTCTAAGCAAGCACATTCTCATTCAAAGATGCAAGTTACTATGTAGGAACAAGTTTGTATAGGTATTTCAAAGATGCCCAGAACTGAGCTAAACTTGGTGTGTGTCCAACTCCTAGAAATAACTTCATGCCCCATCTCCCTTACTTCCAGCTAGTAAGGATCACACAATTCCTAACAAAGTTTTGACACAGATTGCCAATTCGGGCATTCAGAACATATAGCACGTTGCTGTAAGCAAGCAGATTCTCATTCAAAGATGCAAGTTACTATGTAGGAACAAGTTTGTATAGGTATTTCAAAGATGCCCAGAACTGAGCTAAACTTGGTATGTGTCCAACTCCTAGAAATAACTTCATGCCCCATCTCCCTTACTTCCAGCTAGTAAGGATCACATAATTCCTAACAAAGTTTTGACACAGATTGCCAATTCGGGCATTCAGAACATATAGCACGTTGCTGTAAGCAAGCACATTCTCATTCTAAGATGCAAGTTATTATGTAGGAACAAGTTTGTATAGGTATTTCTAATATGCACAGAACTGAGCTAAACTTGGTATGTGTCCAACTCCTAGAAATAACTTCATGCCCCATCTCCCTTACTTCCAGCTAGTAAGGATCACATAATTCCTAACAAAGTTTTGACACAGATTCCCAATTCGGGCATTCAGAACATATAGCACGTTGCTGTAAGCAAGCACATTCTCATTCAAAGTTGCAAGTTACTATGTAGGAACAAGTTTGTATAGGTATTTCAAAGATGCCCAGAACTGAGCTAAACTTGGTATGTGTCCAACTCCTAGAAATAACTTCATGCCCCATCTCCCTTACTTCCAGCTAGTAAGGATCACATAATTCGTAACAAAGTTTTGACACAGATTCCCAATTCGGGCATTCAGAACATATAGCACGTTGCTGTAAGCAAGCACATTCTCATTCAAAGTTGCAATTTACTATGTAGGAACAAGTTTGTATAGGTATTTCAAAGATGCCCAGAACTGAGCTAAACTTGGTATGTGTCCAACTCCTAGAAATAACTTCATGCCCCATCTCCCTTACTTCCAGCTAGTAAGGATCACACAATTCCTAACAAAGTTTTGACACAGATTCCCAATTCGCGCATTCAGAACATATAGCACGTTGCTGTAAGCAAGCAGATTCTCATTCAAAGATGCAAGTTACTATGTAGGAACAAGTTTGTATAGGTATTTCAAAGATGCCCAGAACTGAGCTAAACTTGGTATGTGTCCAACTCCTAGAAATAACTTCATGCCCCATCTCCCTTACTTCCAGCTAATAAGGATCACATAATTCCTAACAAAGTTTTGATACAGATTCCCAATTCGGGCATTCAGAACATATAGCACATTGCTGTAAGCAAGCACATTCTAATTCAAAGTTGCAAGTTACTATGTAGAAACAAGTTTGTATAGGTATTTCAAAGATGCCCAGAACTGAGCTAAACTTGGTATGTGTCCAACTCATAGAAATAACTTCATGCCCCATCTCCCTTACTTCCAGCTAGTAAGGATCACATAATTCTTAACAAAGTTTTGACACAGATTCCCAATTCGGGCATTCAGAACATATAGCACGTTGCTGTAAGCAAGCACATTTTCATTCAAAGTTGCAAGTTACTATGTAGGAACAAGTTTGTATAGGTATTTCAAAGATGCCCAGAACTGAGCTAAACTTGGTATGTGTCCAACTCCTAGAAATAACTTCATGCCCCATCTCCCTTACTTCCAGCTAGTAAGGATCACATAATTCCTAACAAAGTTTTGACACAGATTGCCAATTCGGGCATTCAGAACATATAGCACGTTGCTCTAAGCAAGCACATTCTCATTCAAAGATGCAAGTTACTATGTAGGAACAAGTTTGTATAGGTATTTCAAAGATGCCCAGAACTGAGCTAAACTTGGTATGTCTCCAACTCCAAGAAATAACTTCATGCCCCATCTCCCTTACTTTCAGCTAGTAAGGATCACGTAATTCCTAACAAAGTTTTGACACAGATTCCCAATTCGGGCATTCAGAACATATAGCACGTTGCTGTAAGCAAGCACATTCTCATTCAAAGTTGCAAGTTACTATGTAGGAACAAGTTTGTATAGGTATTTCAAAAATGCCCAGAACTGAGCTAAACTTGGTATGTGTCCAACTCCTAGAAATAACTTCATGCCCCATCTCCCTTACTTCCAGCTAGTAAGGATCACATAATTCCTAACAAAGTTTTGACACAGATTCCCAATTCGGGCATTCAGAACATATAGCACGTTGCTGTAAGCAAGCACATTCTAATTCAAAGTTGCAAGTTACTATGTAGGAACAAGTTTGTATAGGTATTTCAAAGATGCCCAGAACTGAGCAAAACTTGGTATGTGTCCAACTCCTAGAAATAACTTCATGCACCATCTCCCTTACTTCCAGCTAGTAATGATCACATAATTCTTAACAAAGTTTTGACACAGATTCCCAATTCGGGCATTCAGAACATATAGCACGTTGCTGTAAGCAAGCACATTTTCATTCAAAGTTGCAAGTTACTATGTAGGAACAAGTTTGTATAGGTATTTCAAAGATGCCCAGAACTGAGCTAAACTTGGTATGTGTCCAACTCCTAGAAATAACTTCATGCCCCATCTCCCTTACTTCCAGCTAGTAAGGATCACATAATTCCTAACAAAGTTTTGACACAGATTCCCAATTCGGGCATTCAGAACATATAGCACGTTGCTGTAAGCAAGCACATTTTCATTCAAAGTTGCAAGTTACTATGTAGGAACAAGTTTGTATAGGTATTTCAAAGATGCCCAGAACTGAGCAAAACTTGGTATGTGTCCAACTCCTAGAAATAACTTCATGCACCATCTCCCTTACTTCCAGCTAGTAATGATCACATAATTCTTAACAAAGTTTTGACACAGATTCCCAATTCGGGCATTCAGAACATATAGCACGTTGCTGTAAGCAAGCACATTTTCATTCAAAGTTGCAAGTTACTATGTAGGAACAAGTTTGTATAGGTATTTCAAAGATGCCCAGAACTGAGCTAAACTTGGTATGTGTCCAACTCCTAGAAATAACTTCATGCCCCATCTCCCTTACTTCCAGCTAGTAAGGATCACATAATTCCTAACAAAGTTTTGACACAGATTCCCAATTCGGGCATTCAGAACATATAGCACGTTGCTGTAAGCAAGCACATTTTCATTCAAAGTTGCAAGTTACTATGTAGGAACAAGTTTGTATAGGTATTTCAAAGATGCCCAGAACTGAGCTAAACTTGGTATGTGTCCAACTCCTAGAAATAACTTCATGCCCCATCTCCCTTACTTCCAGCTAGTAAGGATCACATAATTCCTAACAAAGTTTTGACACAGATTCCCAATTCGGGCATTCAGAACATATAGCACGTTGCTGTAAGCAAGCACATTCTCATTCAAAGTTGCAAGTTACTATGTAGGAACAAGTTTGTATAGGTATTTCAAAGATGCCCAGAACTGAGCTAAACTTGTTGTGTCTCCAACTCCTAGAAATAACTTCATGCCCCATCTCCCTTACTTCCAGCTAGTAAGGATCACATAATTCCTAACAAAGTTTTGACACAGATTGCCAATTCGGGCATTCAGAACATATAGCACGTTGCTGTAAGCAAGCAGATTCTCATTCAAAGATGCAAGTTACTATGTAGGAACAAGTTTGTATAGATATTTCAAAGATGCCCAGAACTGAGCTAAACTTGGTATGTGTCCAACTAATAGAAATAACTTCATGCCCCATCTCCCTTACTTCCAGCTAGTAAGGATCACATAATTCCTAACAAAGTTTTGACACAGATTCCCAATTCGGGCATTCAGAACATATAGCACGTTGCTGTAAGCAAGCACATTTTCATTCAAATTTGCAAGTTACTATGTAGGAACAAGTTTGTATAGGTATTTCAAAGATGCCCAGAACTGAGCTAAACTTTGTATGTCTCCAACTCCAAGAAATAACTTCATGCCCCATCTCCCTTACTTCCAGCTAGTAAGGATCACATAATTCCTAACAAAGTTTTGACACAGATTCCCAATTCGGGCATTCAGAACATATAGCACGTTGCTGTAAGCAAGCACATTTTCATTCAAAGTTGCAAGTTACTATGTAGGAACAAGTTTGTATAGGTATTTCAAAGATGCCCAGAACTGAGCTAAACTTGGTATGTGTCCAACTCCTAGAAATAACTTCATGCCCCATCTCCCTTACTTTCAGCTAGTAAGGATCACACAATTCCTAACAAAGTTTTGACACAGGTTCCCAATTCGGGCATTCAGAACATATAGCACGTTGCTGTAAGCAAGCACATTCTCATTCAAAGATGCAAGTTACTATGTAGGAACAAGTTTGTATAAGTATTTCAAAGATGCCCAGAACTGAGCTAAACTTGGTGTGTCTCCAACTCCTAGAAATAACTTCATGCCCCATCTCCCTTACTTACAGCTAGTAAGGATCACATAATTCCTAACAAAGTTTTGACACAGATTCCCAATTCGGGCATTCAGAACATATAGCACGTTGCTGTAAGCAAGCACATTCTCATTCAAAGTTGCAAGTTACTATGTAGGAACAAGTTTGTATAGGTATTTCAAAGATGCCCAGAACTGAGCTAAACTTGTTGTGTCTCCAACTCCTAGAAATAACTTCATGCCCCATCTCCCTTACTTCCAGCTAGTAAAGATCACATAATTCCTAACAAAGTTTTGACACAGATTCCCAATTCGGGCATTCAGAACATATAGCACGTTGCTGTAAGCAAGCACATTCTCATTCAAAGTTGCAAGTTACTATGTAGGAACAAGTTTGTATAGGTATTTCAAAGATGCCCAGAACTGAGCTAAACTTGTTGTGTCTCCAACTCCTAGAAATAACTTCATGCCCCATCTCCCTTACTTCCAGCTAGTAAGGATCACATAATTCCTAACAAAGTTTTGACACAGATTCCCAATTCGGGCATTCAGAACATATAGCACGTTGCTGTAAGCAAGCACATTCTCATTCAAAGTTGCAAGTTACTATGTAGGAACAAGTTTGTATAGGTATTTCAAAGATGCCCAGAACTGAGCTAAACTTGGTATGTGTCCAACTCCTAGAAATACCTTCATGCCCCAACTCCCTTACTTCCATCTAGTAAGGATCACATAATTTCTAACAAAGTTTTGACACAGATTCCCAATTCGGGCATTCAGAACATATAGCACGTTGCTGTAAGCAAGCAGATTCTCATTCAATGATGCAAGTTACTATGTAGGAACAAGTTTGTATAGGTATTTCAAAGATGCCCAGAACTGAGCTAAACTTGGTATGTCTCCAACTCCTAGAAATAACTTCATGCCCCATCTCCCTTACTTCCAGCTAGTAAGGATCACATAATTCCTAACAAAGTTTTGACACAGATTGCCAATTCGGGCATTCAGAACATATAGCACGTTGCTGTAAGCAAGCAGATTCTCATTAAAAGATGCAAGTTACTATGTAGGAACAAGTTTGTATAGATATTTCAAAGATGCCCAGAACTGAGCTAAACTTGGTATGTGTCCAACTCCTAGAAATAACGTCATGCCCCACCTCCCTTACTTCCAGCTAGTAAGGATCACATAATTCCTAACAAAGTTTTGACACAGATTCCCAATTCGGGCATTCAGAACATATAGCACGTTGCTGTAAGCAAGCACATTTTCATTCAAAGTTGCAAGTTACTATGTAGGAACAAGTTTGTATAGGTATTTCAAAGATGCCCAGAACTGAGCTAAACTTGGTATGTCTCCAACTCCAAGAAATAACTTCATGCCCCATCTCCCTTACTTCCAGCTAGTAAGGATCACATAATTCCTAACAAAGTTTTGACACAGATTCCCAATTCGGGCATTCAGAACATATAGCACGTTGCTGTAAGCAAGCACATTTTCATTCAAAGTTGCAAGTTACTATGTAGGAACAAGTTTGTATAGGTATTTCAAAGATGCCCAGAACTGAGCTAAACTTGGTATGTGTCCAACTCCTAGAAATAACTTCATGCCCCATCTCCCTTACTTTCAGCTAGTAAGGATCACACAATTCCTAACAAAGTTTTGACACAGATACCCAATTCGGGCATTCAGAACATATAGCACGTTGCTGTAAGCAAGCAGATTCTCATTCAAAGATGCAAGTTACTATGTAGGAACCAGTTTGTATAGGTATTTCAAAGATGCCCAGAACTGAGCTAAACTTGGTGTGTGTCCAACTCCTAGAAATAACTTCATGCCCCATATCCCTTACTTCCAGCTAGTAAGGATCACACAATTCCTAACAAAGTTATGACACAGATTCCCAATTCGGGCATTCAGAACATATAGCACGTTGCTGTAAGCAAGCAGATTCTCATTCAAAGATGCAAGTTACTATGTAGGAACAAGTTTGTATAGGTATTTCAAAGATGCCCAGAACTGAGCTAAACTTGGTATGTGTCCAACTCCTAGAAATAACTTCATGCCCCATCTCCCTTACTTCCAGCTAGTAAGGATCACATAATTCCTAACAAAGTTTTGACACAGATTGCCAATTCGGGCATTCAGAACATATAGCACGTTGCTGTAAGCAAGCAGATTCTCATTCAAAGATGCAAGTTACTATGTAGGAACAAGTTTGTATAGGTATTTCAAAGATGCCCAGAACTGAGCTAAACTTGGTATGTGTCCAACTCCTAGAAATAACTTCATGCCCCATCTCCCTTACTTCCAGCTAGTAAGGATCACATAATTCCTAACAAAGTTTTGACACAGATTGCCAATTCGGGCATTCAGAACATATAGTACGTTGCTGTAAGCAAGCACATTCTCATTCTAAGATGCAAGTTATTATGTAGGAACAAGTTTGTATAGGTATTTCAAATATGCACAGAACTGAGCTAAACTTGGTATGTGTCCAACTCCTAGAAATAACTTCATGCCCCATCTCCCTTACTTCCAGCTAGTAAGGATCACATAATTCCTAACAAAGTTTTGACACAGATTGCCAATTCGGGCATTCAGAACATATAGCACGTTGCTGTAAGCAAGCACATTCTCATTCAAAGTTGCAAGTTACTATGTAGGAACAAGTTTGTATAGGTATTTCAAAGATGCCCAGAACTGAGCTAAACTTGGTATGTGTCCAACTCCTAGAAATAACTTCATGCCCCATCTCCCTTACTTCCAGCTAGTAAGGATCACATAATTCCTAACAAAGTTTTGACACAGATTCCCAATTCGGGCATTCAGAACATATAGCACGTTGCTGTAAGCAAGCACATTCTCATTCAAAGTTGCAATTTTCTATGTAGGAACAAGTTTGTATAGGTATTTCAAAGATGCCCAGAACTGAGCTAAACTTGGTATGTGTCCAACTCCTAGAAATAACTTCATGCCCCATCTCCCTTACTTCCAGCTAGTAAGGATCACACAATTCCTAACAAAGTTTTGACACAGATTCCCAATTCGCGAATTCAGAACATATAGCACGTTGCTGTAAGCAAGCAGATTCTCATTCAAAGATGCAAGTTACTATGTAGGAACAAGTTTGTATAGGTATTTCAAAGATGCCCAGAACTGAGCTAAACTTGGTATGTGTCCAACTCCTAGAAATAACTTCATGCCCCATCTCCCTTACTTCCAGCTAATAAGGATCACATAATTCCTAACAAAGTTTTGATACAGATTCCCAATTCGGGCATTCAGAACATATAGCACGTTGCTGTAAGCAAGCAGATTCTCATTCAAAGATGCAAGTTACTATGTAGGAACAAGTTTGTATAGGTATTTCAAAGATGCCCAGAACTGAGCTAAACTTGGTATGTGTCCAACTCTTAGAAATAACTTCATGCCCCATCTCACTTACTTCCAGCTAGTAAGGATCACATAATTCCTAACAAAGTTTTGACACAGATTCCCAATTCGGGCATTCAGAACATATAGCACGTTGCTGTAAGCAAGCAGATTCTCATTCAAAGATGCAAGTTACTATGTAGGAACAAGTTTGTATAGGTATTTCAAAGATGCCCAGAACTGAGCTAAACTTGGTATGTGTCCAACTCCTAGAAATAACTTCATGTTCCATCTCCCTTACTTCCAGCTAGTAAGGATCACATAATTCCTAACAAAGTTTTGACACAGATTCCCAAATCGGGCATTCAGAACATATAGCACGTTGCTGCAAGCAAGCACATTCTCATTCAAGGTTGCAAGTTACTATATAGGAACAAGTTTGTATAGGTATTTCAAAGATGCCCAGAACTGAGCTAAACTTGGTATGTCTCCAACTCCAAGAAATAACTTCATGCCCCATCTCCCTTACTTTCAGCTAGTAAGGATCACGTAATTCCTAACAAAGTTTTGACACAGATTCCCAATTCGGGCATTCAGAACATATAGCACGTTGCTGTAAGCAAGCACATTCTAAATCAAAGTTGCAAGTTACTATGTAGAAACAAGTTTGTATAGGTATTTCAAAGATGCCCAGAACTGAGCTAAACTTGGTATGTGTCCAACTCCTAGAAATAACTTCATGCCCCATCTCCCTTACTTCCAGCCAGTAATTATCACATAATTCTTAACAAAGTTTTGACACAGATTCCCAATTCGGGCATTCAGAACATATAGCACGTTGCTGTAAGCAAGCACATTTTCATTCAAAGTTGCAAGTTACTATGTAGGAACAAGTTTGTATAGGTATTTCAAAGATGCCCAGAACTGAGCTAAACTTGGTATGTGTCCAACTCCTAGAAATATCTTCATGCCCCATCTCACTTACTTCCAGCTAGTAAGGATCACATAATTCCTAACAAAGTTTTGACACAGATTGCAAATTCGGGCATTCAGAACATATAGCACGTTGCTGTAAGCAAGCACATTTTCATTCAAAGTTGCAAGTTACTATGTAGGAACAAGTTTGTATAGGTATTTCAAAGATGCCCAGAACTGAGCTAAACTTGGTATGTCTCCAACTCCAAGAAATAACTTCATGCCCCATCTCCCTTACTTCCAGCTAGTAAGGATCACATAATTCCTAACAAAGTTTTGACACAGATTCCCAATTCGGGCATTCAGAACATATAGCACGTTGCTGTAAGCAAGCACATTTTCATTCAAAGTTGCAAGTTACTATGTAGGAACAAGTTTGTATAGGTATTTCAAAGATGCCCAGAACTGAGCTAAACTTGGTATGTGTCCAACTCCTAGAAATAACTTCATGCCCCATCTCCCTTACTTTCAGCTAGTAAGGATCACACAATTCCTAACAAAGTTTTGACACAGATTCCCAATTCGGGCATTCAGAACATATAGCACGTTGCTGTAAGCAAGCAGATTCTCATTCAAAGATGCAAGTTACTATGTAGGAACAAGTTTGTATAGGTATTTCAAAGATGCCCAGAACTGAGCTAAACTTGGTATGTGTCCAACTCCTAGAAATAACTTCATGCCCCATCTCCCTTACTTCCAGCTAGTAAGGATCACACAATTCCTAACAAAGTTTTGACACAGATTCCCAATTCGGGCATTCAGAACATATAGCACGTTGCTGTAAGCAAGCACATTTTCATTCAAAGTTGCAAGTTACTATGTAGGAACAAGTTTGTATAGGTATTTCAAAGATGCCCAGAACTGAGCTAAACTTGGTATGTCTCCAACTCCAAGAAATAACTTCATGCCCCATCTCCCTTACTTCCAGCTAGTAAGGATCACATAATTCCTAACAAAGTTTTGACACAGATTCCCAATTCGGGCATTCAGAACATATAGCACGTTGCTGTAAGCAAGCACATTTTCATTCAAAGTTGCAAGTTACTATGTAGGAACAAGTTTGTATAGGTATTTCAAAGATGCCCAGAACTGAGCTAAACTTGGTATGTGTCCAACTCCTAGAAATAACTTCATGCCCCATCTCCCTTACTTTCAGCTAGTAAGGATCACACAATTCCTAACAAAGTTTTGACACAGATTCCCAATTCGGGCATTCAGAACATATAGCACGTTGCTGTAAGCAAGCAGATTCTCATTCAAAGATGCAAGTTACTATGTAGGAACAAGTTTGTAGAGGTATTTCAAAGATGCCCAGAACTGAGCTAAACTTGGTGTGTGTCCAACTCCTAGAAATAACTTCATGCCCCATCTCCCTTACTTCCAGCTAGTAAGGATCACACAATTCCTAACAAAGTTTTGACACAGATTCCCAATTCGGGCATTCAGAACATATAGCACGTTGCTGTAAGCAAGCACATTTTCATTCAAAGTTGCAAGTTACTATGTAGGAACAAGTTTGTATAGGTATTTCAAAGATGCCCAGAACTGAGCTAAACTTGGTATTTGTCCAACTCCTAGAAATAACTTCATGCCCCATCTCCCTTACTTCCAGCTAGTAAGGATCACATAATTCCTAACAAAGTTTTGACACAGATTGCCAATTCGGGCATTCAGAACATATAGCACGTTGCTCTAAGCAAGCACATTCTCATTCAAAGATGCAAGTTACTATGTAGGAACAAGTTTGTATAGGTATTTCAAAGATGCCCAGAACTGAGCTAAACTTGGTGTGTGTCCAACTCCTAGAAATAACTTCATGCCCCATCTCCCTTACTTCCAGCTAGTAAGGATCACACAATTCCTAACAAAGTTTTGACACAGATTGCCAATTCGGGCATTCAGAACATATAGCACGTTGCTGTAAGCAAGCAGATTCTCATTCAAAGATGCAAGTTACTATGTAGGAACAAGTTTGTATAGGTATTTCAAAGATGCCCAGAACTGAGCTAAACTTGGTATGTGTCCAACTCCTAGAAATAACTTCATGCCCCATCTCCCTTACTTCCAGCTAGTAAGGATCACATAATTCCTAACAAAGTTTTGACACAGATTGCCAATTCGGGCATTCAGAACATATAGCACGTTGCTGTAAGCAAGCACATTCTCATTCTAAGATGCAAGTTATTATGTAGGAACAAGTTTGTATAGGTATTTCTAATATGCACAGAACTGAGCTAAACTTGGTATGTGTCCAACTCCTAGAAATAACTTCATGCCCCATCTCCCTTACTTCCAGCTAGTAAGGATCACATAATTCCTAACAAAGTTTTGACACAGATTCCCAATTCGGGCATTCAGAACATATAGCACGTTGCTGTAAGCAAGCACATTCTCATTCAAAGTTGCAAGTTACTATGTAGGAACAAGTTTGTATAGGTATTTCAAAGATGCCCAGAACTGAGCTAAACTTGGTATGTGTCCAACTCCTAGAAATAACTTCATGCCCCATCTCCCTTACTTCCAGCTAGTAAGGATCACATAATTCGTAACAAAGTTTTGACACAGATTCCCAATTCGGGCATTCAGAACATATAGCACGTTGCTGTAAGCAAGCACATTCTCATTCAAAGTTGCAATTTACTATGTAGGAACAAGTTTGTATAGGTATTTCAAAGATGCCCAGAACTGAGCTAAACTTGGTATGTGTCCAACTCCTAGAAATAACTTCATGCCCCATCTCCCTTACTTCCAGCTAGTAAGGATCACACAATTCCTAACAAAGTTTTGACACAGATTCCCAATTCGCGCATTCAGAACATATAGCACGTTGCTGTAAGCAAGCAGATTCTCATTCAAAGATGCAAGTTACTATGTAGGAACAAGTTTGTATAGGTATTTCAAAGATGCCCAGAACTGAGCTAAACTTGGTATGTGTCCAACTCCTAGAAATAACTTCATGCCCCATCTCCCTTACTTCCAGCTAATAAGGATCACATAATTCCTAACAAAGTTTTGATACAGATTCCCAATTCGGGCATTCAGAACATATAGCACATTGCTGTAAGCAAGCACATTCTAATTCAAAGTTGCAAGTTACTATGTAGAAACAAGTTTGTATAGGTATTTCAAAGATGCCCAGAACTGAGCTAAACTTGGTATGTGTCCAACTCATAGAAATAACTTCATGCCCCATCTCCCTTACTTCCAGCTAGTAAGGATCACATAATTCTTAACAAAGTTTTGACACAGATTCCCAATTCGGGCATTCAGAACATATAGCACGTTGCTGTAAGCAAGCACATTTTCATTCAAAGTTGCAAGTTACTATGTAGGAACAAGTTTGTATAGGTATTTCAAAGATGCCCAGAACTGAGCTAAACTTGGTATGTGTCCAACTCCTAGAAATAACTTCATGCCCCATCTCCCTTACTTCCAGCTAGTAAGGATCACATAATTCCTAACAAAGTTTTGACACAGATTGCCAATTCGGGCATTCAGAACATATAGCACGTTGCTCTAAGCAAGCACATTCTCATTCAAAGATGCAAGTTACTATGTAGGAACAAGTTTGTATAGGTATTTCAAAGATGCCCAGAACTGAGCTAAACTTGGTATGTCTCCAACTCCAAGAAATAACTTCATGCCCCATCTCCCTTACTTTCAGCTAGTAAGGATCACGTAATTCCTAACAAAGTTTTGACACAGATTCCCAATTCGGGCATTCAGAACATATAGCACGTTGCTGTAAGCAAGCACATTCTCATTCAAAGTTGCAAGTTACTATGTAGGAACAAGTTTGTATAGGTATTTCAAAAATGCCCAGAACTGAGCTAAACTTGGTATGTGTCCAACTCCTAGAAATAACTTCATGCCCCATCTCCCTTACTTCCAGCTAGTAAGGATCACATAATTCCTAACAAAGTTTTGACACAGATTCCCAATTCGGGCATTCAGAACATATAGCACGTTGCTGTAAGCAAGCACATTCTAATTCAAAGTTGCAAGTTACTATGTAGGAACAAGTTTGTATAGGTATTTCAAAGATGCCCAGAACTGAGCAAAACTTGGTATGTGTCCAACTCCTAGAAATAACTTCATGCACCATCTCCCTTACTTCCAGCTAGTAATGATCACATAATTCTTAACAAAGTTTTGACACAGATTCCCAATTCGGGCATTCAGAACATATAGCACGTTGCTGTAAGCAAGCACATTTTCATTCAAAGTTGCAAGTTACTATGTAGGAACAAGTTTGTATAGGTATTTCAAAGATGCCCAGAACTGAGCTAAACTTGGTATGTGTCCAACTCCTAGAAATAACTTCATGCCCCATCTCCCTTACTTCCAGCTAGTAAGGATCACATAATTCCTAACAAAGTTTTGACACAGATTCCCAATTCGGGCATTCAGAACATATAGCACGTTGCTGTAAGCAAGCACATTTTCATTCAAAGTTGCAAGTTACTATGTAGGAACAAGTTTGTATAGGTATTTCAAAGATGCCCAGAACTGAGCAAAACTTGGTATGTGTCCAACTCCTAGAAATAACTTCATGCACCATCTCCCTTACTTCCAGCTAGTAATGATCACATAATTCTTAACAAAGTTTTGACACAGATTCCCAATTCGGGCATTCAGAACATATAGCACGTTGCTGTAAGCAAGCACATTTTCATTCAAAGTTGCAAGTTACTATGTAGGAACAAGTTTGTATAGGTATTTCAAAGATGCCCAGAACTGAGCTAAACTTGGTATGTGTCCAACTCCTAGAAATAACTTCATGCCCCATCTCCCTTACTTCCAGCTAGTAAGGATCACATAATTCCTAACAAAGTTTTGACACAGATTCCCAATTCGGGCATTCAGAACATATAGCACGTTGCTGTAAGCAAGCACATTTTCATTCAAAGTTGCAAGTTACTATGTAGGAACAAGTTTGTATAGGTATTTCAAAGATGCCCAGAACTGAGCTAAACTTGGTATGTGTCCAACTCCTAGAAATAACTTCATGCCCCATCTCCCTTACTTCCAGCTAGTAAGGATCACATAATTCCTAACAAAGTTTGGACACAGATTCCCAATTCGGGCATTCAGAACATATAGCACGTTGCTGTAAGCAAGCACATTCTCATTCAAAGATGCAAGTTACTATGTAGGAACAAGTTTGTATAGGTATTTCAAAGATGCCCAGAACTGAGCTAAACTTGGTATGTGTCCAACTCCTAGAAATAACTTCATGCCCCATCTCCCTTACTTCCAGCTAGTAAGGATCACACAATTCCTAACAAAGTTTTGACACAGATTCCCAATTCGGGCATTCAGAACATATATCACGTTGCTGTAAGCAAGCAGATTCTCATTCAAAGATGCAAGTTACTATGTAGGAACAAGTTTGTATAGGTATTTCAAAGATGCCCAGAACTGAGCTAAACTTGGTATGTGTCCAACTCCTAGAAATAACTTCATGCCCCATCTCCCTTACTTCCAGCTAGTAAGGATCACATAATTCCTAACAAAGTTTTGACACAGATTCCCAATTCGCGCATTCAGAACATATAGCACGTTGCTGTAAGCAAGCAGATTCTCATTCAAAGATGCAAGTTACTATGTAGGAACAAGTTTGTACAGGTCTTTCAAAGATGCCCAGAACTGAGCTAAACTTGGTATGTGTCCAACTCCTAGAAATAACTTCATGCCCCATCTCCCTTACTTCCAGCTAGTAAGGATCACATAATTCCTAACAAAGTTTTGACACAGATTGCCAATTCGGGCATTCAGAACATATAGCACGTTGCTGTAAGCAAGCACATTCTCATTCAAAGATGCAAGTTACTATGTAGGAACAAGTTTGTATAGGTATTTCAAATATGCCCAGAACTGAGCTAAACTTGGTATGTGTCCAACTCCTAGAAATAACTTCATGCCCCATCTCCCTTACTTCCAGCTAGTAAGGATCACATAATTCCTAACAAAGTTTTGACACAGATTCCCAATTCGGGCATTCAGAACATATAGCACGTTGCTGTAAGCAAGCACATTCTCATTCAAAGTTGCAAGTTACTATGTAGGAACAAGTTTGTATAGGTATTTCAAAGATGCCCAGAACTGAGCTAAACTTGGTATTTGTCCAACTCCTAGAAATAACTTCATGCCCCACCTCCCTTACTTCCAGCTAGTAAGGATCACATAATTCCTAACAAAGTTTTGACACAGATTCCCAATTCGGGCATTCAGAACATATAGCACGTTGCTGTAAGCAAGCACATTCTCATTCAAAGTTGCAATTTACTATGTAGGAACAAGTTTGTATAGGTATTTCAAAGATGCCCAGAACTGAGCTAAACTTGGTATGTGTCCAACTCCTAGAAATAACTTCATGCCCCATCTCCCTTACTTCCAGCTAGTAAGGATCACACAATTCCTAACAAAGTTTGGACACAGATTCCCAATTCGCGCATTCAGAACATATAGCACGTTGCTGTAAGCAAGCAGATTCTCATTCAAAGATGCAAGTTACTATGTAGGAACAAGTTTGTATAGGTATTTCAAAGATTCCCAGAACTGAGCTAAACTTGGTATGTGTCCAACTCCTAGAAATAACTTCATGCCCCATCTCCCTTACTTCCAGCTAGTAAGGATCACATTATTCCTAACAATGTTTTGACACAGATTGCCAATTCGGGCATTCAGATCATATAGCACGTTGCTGTAAGCAAGCACATTCTCATTCAAAGATGCAAGTTACTATGTAGGAACAAGTTTGTATAGGTATTTCAAAGATGCCCAGAACTGAGCTAAACGTTGTATGTCTCCAACTCCTAGAAATAACTTCATGCCCCATCTCCCTTACTTCCAGTTAGTAAGGATCACATAATTCCTAACAAAGTTTTGACACAGATTCCCTATTCGGGCATTCAGAACATATAGCACGTTGCTGTAAGCAAGCACATTTTCATTCAAAGTTGCAAGTTACCATGTAGGAACAAGTTTGTATAGGTATTTCAAAGATGCCCAGAACTGAGCTAAACTTGGTATGTGTCCAACTCCTAGAAATAACTTCATGCCCCATCTCCCTTACTTCCAGCTAGTAAGGATCACATAATTCCTAACAAAGTTTTGACACAGATTCCCAATTCGGGCATTCAGAACATATAGCACGTTGCTGCAAGCAAGCACATTCTCATTCAAAGTTGCAAGTTACTATGTAGGAACAAGTTTGTATAGATATTTCAAAGATGCCCAGAACTGAGCTAAACTTGGTATGTCTCCAACTCCAAGAAATAACATCATGCCCCATCTCCCTTACTTACAGCTAGTAAGGATCACATAATTCCTAACAAAGTTCTGACACAGATTCCCAATTCGGGCATTCAGAACATATAGCACGTTGCTGTAAGCAAGCAGATTCTCATTCAAAGTTGCAAGGTACTACGTAGGAACAAGTTTGTATAGGTATTTCAAAGATGCCCAGAACTGAGCTAAACTTGGTATGTGTCCAACTCCTAGAAATAACTTCATGCCCCATCTCCCTTACTTCCAGCCAGTAAGGATCACATAATTCCTAACAAAGTTCTGACACAGATTCCCAATTCGGGCATTCAGAACATATAGCACATTGCTGTAAGCAAGCACATTCTCATTCAAAGTTGCAAGTTACTATGTAGGAACAAGTTTGTATAGGTATTTCAAAGATGCCCAGAACTGAGCTAAACTTGGTATGTGTCCAACTCCTAGAAATAACTTCATGCCCCATCTCCCTTACTTCCAGCTAGTAAGGATCACATAATTCCTAACAAAGTTTTGACACAGATTCCGAATTCGGGCATTCAGAACATATAGCACGTTGCTGTAAGCAAGCAGATTCTCATTCAAAGATGCAAGTTACTATGTAGGAACAAGTTTGTATAGGTATTTCAAAGATGCCCAGAACTGAGCTAAACTTGGTATGTGTCCAACTCCTAGAAATAACTTCATGCCCCATCTCCCTTACTTCCAGCTAGTAAGGATCACATAATTCCTAACAAAGTTTTGACACAGATTCCCAAATCGGGCATTCAGAAAATATAGCACGTTGCTGTAAGCAAGCACATTCTCATTCAAGGTTGCAAGTTACTATGTAGGAACAAGTTTGTATAGGTATTTCAAACATGCCCAGAACTGAGCTAAACTTGTTATGTCTCCAACTCCAAGAAATAACTTCATGCCCCATCTCCCTTACTTCCAGCTAGTAAGGATCACATAATTCCTAACAAAGTTTTGACACAGATTCCCAATTCGGGCATTCAGAACATATAGCACGTTGCTGTAAGCAAGCACATTCTCATTCAAAGTTGCAAGTTACTATGTAGGAACAAGTTTGTATAGGTATTTCAAAGATGCCCAGAACTGAGCTAAACTTGGTATGTGTCCAACTCCTAGAAATAACTTCATGCCCCATCTCCCTTACTTCCAGCTAGTAAGGATCACATAATTCCTAACAAAATTTGGACACAGATTCCCAATTCGGGCATTCAGAACATATAGCACGTTGCTGTAAGCAAGCACATTCTCATTCAAAGATGCAAGTTACTATGTAGGAACAAGTTTATTTAGGTATTTCAAATATGCAGAGAACTGAGCTAAACTTGGTATGTGTCCAACTCCTAGAAATAACTTCATGCCCCATCTCCCTTACGTCCAGCTACTAAGGATCACACAATTCCTAAAAAGTTTTGACACAGATTCCCAATTCGGGCATTCAGAACTTATAGCACGTTGCTGTAAGCAAGCACATTTTCATTCAAAGTTGCAAGTTACTATGTAGGAACAAGTTTGTATAGGTATTTCAAAGATGCCCAGAACTGAGCTAAACTTGGTATGTGTCCAACTCCTAGAAATAACTTCATGCCCCATCTCCCTTACTTCCAGCTAGTAAGGATCACATAATTCCTAACAAAGTTTTGACACAGATTGCCAATTCGGGCATTCAGAACAGATAGCACGTTGCTGTAAGCATGCACATTCTCATTCAAAGATGCAAGTTACTATGTAGGAACAAGTTTGTATAGGTATTTCAAAGATGCCCAGAACTGAGCTAAACTTGGTATGTGTCCAACTCCTAGAAATAACTTCATGCTCCATCTCTCTTACTTCCAGCTAGTAAGGATCACATAATTCCTAACAAAGTTTTGACACAGATTCCCAAATCGGGCATTCAGAACATATAGCACGTTGCTGTAAGCAAGCAGATTCTCATTCAAAGATGCAAGTTACTATGTAGGAACAAGTTTGTATAGCTATTTCAAAGATGCCCAGAACTGAGCTAAACTTGGTATGTGTCCAACTCCTAGAAATAACTTCATGCCCCATCTCCCTTACTTCCAGCTAGTAAGGATCACATAATTCCTAACAAAGTTCTGACACAGATTCCCAATTCGGGCATTCAGAACATATAGCACATTGCTGTAAGCAAGCACATTCTCATTCAAAGTTGCAAGTTACTATGTAGGAACAAGTTTGTATAGGTATTTCAAAGATGCCCAGAACTGAGCTAAACTTGGTATGTGTCCAACTCCTAGAAATAACTTCATGCCCCATCTCCCTTACTTCCAGCTAGTAAGGATCACATAATTCCTAACAAAGTTTTGACACAGATTCCCAATTCGGGCATTCAGAACATATAGCACGTTGCTGTAAGCAAGCAGATTCTCATTCAAAGATGCAAGTTACTATGTAGGAACAAGTTTGTATAGGTATTTCAAAGATGCCCAGAACTGAGCTAAACTTGGTATGTGTCCAACTCCTAGAAATAACTTCATGCCCCATCTCCCTTACTTCCAGCTAGTAAGGATCACATAATTCCTAACAAAGTTTTGACACAGATTCCCAAATCGGGCATTCAGAAAATATAGCACGTTGCTGTAAGCAAGCACATTCTCATTCAAGGTTGCAAGTTACTATGTAGGAACAAGTTTGTATAGGTATTTCAAACATGCCCAGAACTGAGCTAAACTTGTTATGTCTCCAACTCCAAGAAATAACTTCATGCCCCATCTCCCTTACTTCCAGCTAGTAAGGATCACATAATTCCTAACAAAGTTTTGACACAGATTCCCAATTCGGGCATTCAGAACATATAGCACGTTGCTGTAAGCAAGCACATTCTCATTCAAAGTTGCAAGTTACTATGTAGGAACAAGTTTGTATAGGTATTTCAAAGATGCCCAGAACTGAGCTAAACTTGGTATGTGTCCAACTCCTAGAAATAACTTCATGCCCCATCTCCCTTACTTCCAGCTAGTAAGGATCACATAATTCCTAACAAAGTTTTGACACAGATTCCCAATTCGGGCATTCAGAACATATAGCACGTTGCTGTAAGCAAGCACATTCTCATTCAAAGTTGCAAGTTACTATGTAGGAACAAGTTTGTATAGGTAATTCAAAGATGCCCAGAACTGAGCTAAACTTGGTATGTGTCCAACTCCTAGAAATAACTTCATGCCCCATCTCCCTTACTTCCAGCTAGTAAGGATCACATAATTCCTAACAAAGTTTTGACACAGATTCCCAATTCGGGCACTCAGAACATATAGCACGTTGCTGTAAGCAAGCAGATTCTCATTCAAAGATGCAAGTTACTATGTAGGAACAAGTTTGTATAGGTATTTCAAAGATGCCCAGAACTGAGCTAAACTTGGTATGTGTCCAACTCCTAGAAATAACTTCATGCCCCATCTCCCTTACTTCCAGCTAGTAAGGATCACATAATTCCTAAGAAAGTTTTGACACAGATTGCCAATTCGGGCATTCAGAACATATAGCACGTTGCTGTAAGCAAGCACATTCTCATTCAAAGATGCAAGTTACTATGTAGGAACAAGTTTGTATAGGTATTTCAAAGATGCTTAGTACTGAGCTAAACGTTGTATGTCTCCAACTCCTAGAAATAACTTCTTGCCCCATCTCACTTACTTCCAACTAGTAAGGATCACATAATTCCTAACAAAGTTTTGACACAGATTCCCTTTTCGGGCATTCAGAGCATATAGCACGTTGCTGTAAGCAAGCACATTCTCATTCAAAGTTGCAAGTTACTATGTAGGAACAAGTTTGTATAGATATTTAAAAGATGCCGAGAACTGAGCTAAACTTGGTATGTGTCCAACTCCTAGAAATAACTTCATGCCCCATCTCCCTTACTTCCAGCTAGTAAGGATCACATAATTCCTAACAAAGTTTTGACACAGATTCCCAATTCGGGCATTCAGAACATATAGCACGTTGCTGTAAGCAAGCACATTCTCATTCAAAGATGCAAGATACTATGTAGGAACAAGTTTGTATAGGTATTTCAAAGATGCCCAGAACTGAGCTAAACTTGGTATGTCTCCAACTCCTAGAAATAACTTCATGCCCCATCTCCCTTACTTCCAGCTAGTAAGGATCACATAATTCCTAACAAAGTTTTGACACAGATTCCCTATTCGGGCATTCAGAACATATAGCACGTTGCTGTAAGCAAGCACATTCTCATTCAAAGATGCAAGTTACTATGTAGGAACAAGTTGTATAGGTATTTCAAAGATGCCCAGAACTGTGCTAAACTTGGTATGTGTCCAATTCCTAGAAATAACTTCATGCCCCAACTCCCTTACTTCCAGCTAGTAAGGATCACATAATTCCTAACAAAGTTTTGACACAGATTCCCAATTCGGGCATTCAGAACATATAGCACGTTGCTGCAAGCAAGCACATTCTCATTCAAAGTTGCAAGTTACTATGTAGGAACAAGTTTGTATAGGTATTTCAAAGATGCCCAGAACTGAGCTTAACGTTGTATGTCTCCAACTCCTAGAAATAACTTCATGCCCCATCTCACTTTCTTCCAGCTAGTAAGGATCACATAATTCCTAACAAAGTTTTGACACAGATTCCCAAATCGGGCATTCAGAACATATAGCACGTTGCTGTAAGAAAGCAGATTCTCATTCAAAGATGCAAGTTACTATGTAGGAACAAGTTTGTATAGGTATTTCAAAGATGCCCAGAACTGAGCTAAACTTGGTATGTGTCCAACTCCTAGAAATAACTTCATGCCCCATCTCCCTTACGTCCAGCTACTAAGGATCACACAATTCCTAAAAAGTTTTGACACAGATTCCCAATTCGGGCATTCAGAACTTATAGCACGTTGCTGTAAGCAAGCACATTTTCATTCAAAGTTGCAAGTTACTATGTAGGAACAAGTTTGTATAGGTATTTCAAAGATGCCCAGAACTGAGCTAAACTTGGTATGTGTCCAACTCCTAGAAATAACTTCATGCCCCATCTCCCTTACTTCCAGCTAGTAAGGATCACATAATTCCTAACGAAGTTTTGACACAGATTGCCAATTCGGGCATTCAGAACATATAGCACGTTGCTGTAAGCATGCACATTCTCATTCAAAGATGCAAGTTACTATGTAGGAACAAGTTTGTATAGGTATTTCAAAGATGCCCAGAACTGAGCTAAACTTGGTATGTGTCCAACTCCTAGAAATAACTTCATGCTCCATCTCTCTTACTTCCAGCTAGTAAGGATCACATAATTCCTAACAAAGTTTTGACACAGATTCCCAAATCGGGCATTCAGAACATATAGCACGTTGCTGTAAGCAAGCAGATTCTCATTCAAAGATGCAAGTTACTATGTAGGAACAAGTTTGTATAGCTATTTCAAAGATGCCCAGAACTGAGCTAAACTTGGTATGTGTCCAACTCCTAGAAATAACTTCATGCCCCATCTCCCTTACTTCCAGCTAGTAAGGATCACATAATTCCTAACAAAGTTCTGACACAGATTCCCAATTCGGGCATTCAGAACATATAGCACATTGCTGTAAGCAAGCACATTCTCATTCAAAGTTGCAAGTTACTATGTAGGAACAAGTTTGTATAGGTATTTCAAAGATGCCCAGAACTGAGCTAAACTTGGTATGTGTCCAACTCCTAGAAATAACTTCATGCCCCATCTCCCTTACTTCCAGCTAGTAAGGATCACATAATTCCTAACAAAGTTTTGACACAGATTCCCAATTCGGGCATTCAGAACATATAGCACGTTGCTGTAAGCAAGCAGATTCTCATTCAAAGATGCAAGTTACTATGTAGGAACAAGTTTGTATAGGTATTTCAAAGATGCCCAGAACTGAGCTAAACTTGGTATGTGTCCAACTCCTAGAAATAACTTCATGCCCCATCTCCCTTACTTCCAGCTAGTAAGGATCACATAATTCCTAACAAAGTTTTGACACAGATTCCCAAATCGGGCATTCAGAAAATATAGCACGTTGCTGTAAGCAAGCACATTCTCATTCAAGGTTGCAAGTTACTATGTAGGAACAAGTTTGTATAGGTATTTCAAACATGCCCAGAACTGAGCTAAACTTGTTATGTCTCCAACTCCAAGAAATAACTTCATGCCCCATCTCCCTTACTTCCAGCTAGTAAGGATCACATAATTCCTAACAAAGTTTTGACACAGATTCCCAATTCGGGCATTCAGAACATATAGCACGTTGCTGTAAGCAAGCACATTCTCATTCAAAGTTCAAGTTACTATGTAGGAACAAGTTTGTATAGGTATTTCAAAGATGCCCAGAACTGAGCTAAACTTGGTATGTGTCCAACTCCTAGAAATAACTTCATGCCCCATCTCCCTTACTTCCAGCTAGTAAGGATCACATAATTCCTAACAAAGTTTTGACACAGATTCCCAATTCGGGCATTCAGAACATATAGCACGTTGCTGTAAGCAAGCACATTCTCATTCAAAGTTGCAAGTTACTATGTAGGAACAAGTTTGTATAGGTAATTCAAAGATGCCCAGAACTGAGCTAAACTTGGTATGTGTCAAACTCCTAGAAATAACTTCATGCCCCATCTCCCTTACTTCCAGCTAGTAAGGATCACATAATTCCTAACAAAGTTTTGACACAGATTCCCAATTCGGGCACTCAGAACATATAGCACGTTGCTGTAAGCAAGCAGATTCTCATTCAAAGATGCAAGTTACTATGTAGGAACAAGTTTGTATAGGTATTTCAAAGATGCCCAGAACTGAGCTAAACTTGGTATGTGTCCAACTCCTAGAAATAACTTCATGCCCCATCTCCCTTACTTCCAGCTAGTAAGGATCACATAATTCCTAAGAAAGTTTTGACACAGATTGCCAATTCGGGCATTCAGAACATATAGCACGTTGCTGTAAGCAAGCACATTCTCATTCAAAGATGCAAGTTACTATGTAGGAACAAGTTTGTATAGGTATTTCAAAGATGCCCAGAACTGAGCTAAACGTTGTATGTCTCCAACTCCTAGAAATAACTTCTTGCCCCATCTCACTTACTTCCAACTAGTAAGGATCACATAATTGCTAACAAAGTTTTGACACAGATTCCCTTTTCGGGCATTCAGAGCATATAGCACGTTGCTGTAAGCAAGCACATTCTCATTCAAAGTTGCAAGTTACTATGTAGGAACAAGTTTGTATAGATATTTCAAAGATGCCCAGAACTGAGCTAAACTTGGTATGTGTCCAACTCCTAGAAATAACTTCATGCCCCATCTCCCTTACTTCCAGCTAGTAAGGATCACATAATTCCTAACAAAGTTTTGACACAGATTCCCAATTCGGGCATTCAGAACATATAGCACGTTGCTGTAAGCAAGCACATTCTCATTCAAAGATGCAAGATACTATGTAGGAACAAGTTTGTATAGGTATTTCAAAGATGCCGAGAACTGAGCTAAACTTGGTATGTCTCCAACTCCTAGAAATAACTTCATGCCCCATCTCCCTTACTTCCAGCTAGTAAGGATCACATAATTCCTAACAAAGTTTTGACACAGATTCCCTATTCGGGCATTCAGAACATATAGCACGTTGCTGTAAGCAAGCACATTCTCATTCAAAGTTGCAAGTTACTATGTAGGAACAAGTTGTATAGGTATTTCAAAGATGCCCAGAACTGTGCTAAACTTGGTATGTGTCCAATTCCTAGAAATAACTTCATGCCCCAACTCCCTTACTTCCAGCTAGTAAGGATCACATAATTCCTAACAAAGTTTTGACACAGATTCCCAATTCGGGCATTCAGAACATATAGCACGTTGCTGCAAGCAAGCACATTCTCATTCAAAGTTGCAAGTTACTATGTAGGAACAAGTTTGTATAGGTATTTCAAAGATGCCCAGAACTGAGCTTAACGTTGTATGTCTCCAACTCCTAGAAATAACTTCATGCCCCATCTCACTTTCTTCCAGCTAGTAAGGATCACATAATTCCTAACAAAGTTTTGACACAGATTCCCAAATCAGGCATTCAGAACATATAGCACGTTGCTGTAAGAAAGCAGATTCTCATTCAAAGATGCAAGTTACTATGTAGGAACAAGTTTGTATAGGTATTTCAAAGATGCCCAGAACTGAGCTAAACTTGGTATGTGTCCAACTCCTAGAAATAACTTCATGCCCCATCTCCCTTACTTCCAGCTAGTAAGGATCACATAATTCTTAAAAAAATTTGGACACAGATTCCCAATTCGGGCATTCAGAACATTTAGCACGTTGCTGTAAGCAAGCACATTCTCATTCAAAGATGCAAGTTACTATGTAGGAACAAGTTTGTTTAGGTATTTCAAATATGCAGAGAACTGAGCTAAAATTGGTATGTGTCCAACTCCTAGAAATAACTTCATGCCCCATCTCCCTTACTTCTAGCTAGTAAGGATCACACAATTCCTAACAAAGTTTTGACACAGATTCCCAATTCGGGCATTCAGAACTTATAGCACGTTGCTGTAAGCAAGCACATTTTCATTCAAAGTTGCAAGTTACTATGTAGGAACAAGTTTGTATAGGTATTTCAAAGATGCCCAGAACTGAGCTAAACTTGGTATGTGTCCAACTCCTAGAAATAACTTCATGCCCCATCTCCCTTACTTCCAGCTAGTAAGGATCACATAATTCCTAACAAAGTTTTGACACAGATTGCCAATTCGGGCATTCAGAACATATAGCACGTTGCTGTAAGCATGCACATTCTCATTCAAAGATGCAAGTTACTATGTAGGAACAAGTTTGTATAGGTATTTCAAAGATGCCCAGAACTGAGCTAAACTTGGTATGTGTCCAACTCCTAGAAATAACTTCATGCTCCATCTCTCTTACTTCCAGCTAGTAAGGATCACATAATTCCTAACAAAGTTTTGACACAGATTCCCAAATCGGGCATTCAGAACATATAGCACGTTGCTGTAAGCAAGCAGATTCTCATTCAAAGATGCAAGTTACTATGTAGGAACAAGTTTGTATAGCTATTTCAAAGATGCCCAGAACTGAGCTAAACTTGGTATGTGTCCAACTCCTAGAAATAACTTCATGCCCCATCTCCCTTACTTCCAGCTAGTAAGGATCACATAATTCCTAACAAAGTTTGGACAGAGATTCCCAATTCGGGCATTCAGAACATATAGCACGTTGCTGTAAGCAAGCACATTCTCATTCAAAGATGCAAGTTACTATGTAGGAACAAGTTTGTTTAGGTATTTCAATTATGCAGAGAACTGAGCTAAACTTGGTATGTGTCCAACTCCTAGAAATAACTTCATGCCCCATCTCCCTTACTTCCAGCTAGTAAGGATCACACAATTCCTAACAAAGTTTTGACACAGATTCCCAATTCGGCCATTCAGAACTTATAGCACGTTGCTGTAAGCAAGCACATTTTCATTCAAAGTTGCAAGATACTATGTAGGAACAAGTTTGTATAGGTATTTCAAAGATGCCCAGAACTGAGCTAAACTTGGTATGTGTCCAACTCCTAGAAATAACTTCATGCCCCATCTCCCTTACTTCCAGCTAGTAAGGATCACACAATTCCTAACAAAGTTTTGACACAGATTCCCAATTCGGGCATTCAGAACATATAGCACGTTGCTGTAAGCAAGCAGATTCTCATTCAAAGATGCAAGTTACTATGTAGGAACAAGTTTGTATAGGTATTTCAAAGATGCCCAGAACTGAGCTAAACTTGGTATGTGTCCAACTCCTTAAATAACTTCATGCCCCATCTCCCTTACTTCCAGCTAGTAAGGATCACATAATTCCTAACAAAGTTTTGACACAGATTGCCAATTCGGGCATTCAGAACATATAGCACGTTGCTGTAAGCAAGCACATTCTCATTCAAAGATGCAAGTTACTATGTAGGAACAAGTTTGTATAGGTATTTCAAAGATGCCCAGAACTGAGCTAAACTTGGTATGTGTCCAACTCCTAGAAATAACTTCATGCTCCATCTCCCTTACTTCCAGCTAGTAAGGATCACATAATTCCTAACAAAGTTTTGACACAGATTCCCAAATCGGGCATTCAGAACATATAGCACGTTGCTGCAAGCAAGCACATTCTCATTCAAATTTTCAAGTTACTATGTAGGAACAAGTTTGTATAGGTATTTCAAAGATGCCCAGAACTGAGCTAAACTTGGTATGTGTCCAACTCCTAGAAATAACTTCATGCCCCATCTCCCTTACTTCCAGCTAGTAAGGATCACACTATTCCTAACAAAGTTTTGACACAGATTCCCAATTCGGGCATTCAGAACATATAGCACGTTGCTGTAAGCAAGCAGATTCTCATTCAAAGATGCAAGTTACTATGTAGGAACAAGTTTGTATAGGTATTTCAAAGATGCCCAGAACTGAGCTAAACTTGGTATGTGTCCAACTCCTAGAAATAACTTCATGCCCCATCTCCCTTACTTCCAGCTAGTAAGGATCACATAATTCCTAACAAAGTTTTGACACAGATTGCCAATTCGGGCATTCAGAACATATAGCACGTTGCTGTAAGCAAGCACATTCTCATTCAAAGATGCAAGTTACTATGTAGGAACAAGTTTGTTTAGGTATTTCAAATATGCAGAGAACTGAGCTAAAGTTGGTATGTGTCCAACTCCTAGAAATAACTTCATGCCCCATCTCCCTTACTTCCAGCTAGTAAGGATCACACAATTCCTAACAAAGTTTTGACACAGATTCCCAATTCGGGCATTCAGAACTTATAGCACGTTGCTGTAAGCAAGCACATTTTCATTCAATGTTGCAAGTTACTATGTAGGAACAAGTTTGTATAGGTATTTCAAAGATGCCCAGAACTGAGCTAAACTTGGTATGTGTCCAACTCCTAGAAATAACTTCATGCCCCATCTCCCTTACTTCCAGCTAGTAAGGATCACATAATTCCTAACAAAGTTTTGACACAGATTGCCAATTCGGGCATTCAGAACATATAGCACGTTGCTGTAAGCATGCACATTCTCATTCAAAGATGCAAGTTACTATGTAGGAACAAGTTTGTATAGGTATTTCAAAGATGCCCAGAACTGAGCTAATCATGGTATGTGTCCAACTCCTAGAAATAACTTCATGCTCCATTTCTCTTACTTCCAGCTAGTAAGGATCACATAATTCCTAACAAAGTTTTGACACAGATTCCCAAATCGGGCATTCAGAACATATAGCACGTTGCTGTAAGCAAGCAGATTCTCATTCAAAGATGCAAGTTACTAGGTAGGAACAAGTTTGTATAGCTATTTCAAAGATGCCCAGAACTGAGCTAAACTTGGTATGTGTCCAACTCCTAGAAATAACTTCATGCCCCATCTCCCTTACTTCCAGCTAGTAAGGATCACATAATTCCTAACAAAGTTTGGACACAGATTCCCAATTCGGTCATTCAGAACATATAGCACGTTGCTGTAAGCAAGCATATTCTCATTCAAAGATGCAAGTTACTATGTAGGAACAAGTTTGTTTAGGTATTTCAAATATGCAGAGAACTGAGCTAAACTTGGTATGTGTCCAACTCCTAGAAATAACTTCATGCCCCATCTCCCTTACTTCCAGCTAGTAAGGATCACACAATTCCTAACAAAGTTTTGACACAGATTCCCAATTCGGGCATTCAGAACTTATAGCACGTTGCTATAAGCAAGCACATTTTCATTCAAAGTTGCAAGTTACTATGTAGGAACAAGTTTGTATAGGTATTTCAAAGATGCCCAGAACTGAGCTAAACTTGGTATGTGTCCAACTCCTAGAAATAACTTCATGCCCCATCTCCCTTACTTCCAGCTAGTAAGGATCACACAATTCCTAACAAAGTTTTGACACAGATTCCCAATTCGGGCATTCAGAACATATAGCACGTTGCTGTAAGCAAGCACATTCTCATTCAAAGATGCAAGTTACTATGTAGGAACAAGTTTGTATAGGTATTTCAAAGATGCCCAGAACTGAGCTAAACTTGGTATGTGTCCAACTCCTAGAAATAACTTCATGCCCCATCTCCCTTACTTCCAGCTAGTAAGGATCACATAATTCCTAACAAAGTTTTGACACAGATTGCCAATTCGGGCATTCAGAACATATAGCACGTTGCTGTAAGCAAGCACATTCTCATTCAAAGATGCAAGTTACTATGTAGGAACAAGTTTGTATAGGTATTTCAAAGATGCCCAGAACTGAGCTAAACTTGGTATGTGTCCAACTCCTAGAAATAACTTCATGCCCCATCTCCCTTACTTCCAGCTAGTAAGGATCACATAATTCCTAACAAAGTTTTGACACAGATTGCCAATTCGGGCATTCAGAACATATAGCACGTTGCTGTAAGCATGCACATTCTCATTCAAAGATGCAAGTTACTATGTAGGAACAAGTTTGTATAGGTATTTCAAAGATGCCCAGAACTGAGCTAATCTTGGTATGTGTCCAACTCCTAGAAATAACTTCATGCTCCATTTCTCTTACTTCCAGCTAGTAAGGATCACATAATTCCTAACAAAGTTTTGACACAGATTCCCAAATCGGGCATTCAGAACATATAGCACGTTGCTGTAAGCAAGCATATTCTCATTCAAAGATGCAAGTTACTATGTAGGAACAAGTTTGTTTAGGTATTTCAAATATGCAGAGAACTGAGCTAAACTTGGTATGTGTCCAACTCCTAGAAATAACTTCATGCCCCATCTCCCTTACTTCCAGCTAGTAAGGATCACACAATTCCTAACAAAGTTTTGACACAGATTCCCAATTCGGGCATTCAGAACTTATAGCACGTTGCTATAAGCAAGCACATTTTCATTCAAAGTTGCAAGTTACTATGTAGGAACAAGTTTGTATAGGTATTTCAAAGATGCCCAGAACTGAGCTAAACTTGGTATGTGTCCAACTCCTAGAAATAACTTCATGCCCCATCTCCCTTACTTCCAGCTAGTAAGGATCACACAATTCCTAACAAAGTTTTGACACAGATTCCCAATTCGGGCATTCAGAACATATAGCACGTTGCTGTAAGCAAGCAGATTCTCATTCAAAGATGCAAGTTACTATGTAGGAACAAGTTTGTATAGGTATTTCAAAGATGCCCAGAACTGAGCTAAACTTGGTATGTGTCCAACTCCTAGAAATAACTTCATGCCCCATCTCCCTTACTTCCAGCTAGTAAGGATCACATAATTCCTAACAAAGTTTTGACACAGATTGCCAATTCGGGCATTCAGAACATATAGCACGTTGCTGTAAGCAAGCACATTCTCATTCAAAGATGCAAGTTACTATGTAGGAACAAGTTTGTATAGGTAATTCAAAGATGCCCAGAACTGAGCTAAACTTGGTATGTGTCCAACTCCTAGAAATAACTTCATGCTCCATCTCCCTTACTTCCAGCTAGTAAGGATCACATAATTCCTAACAAAGTTTTGACACAGATTCCCAAATCGGGCATTCAGAACATATAGCACGTTGCTGCAAGCAAGCACATTCTCATTCAAAGTTTCAAGTTACTATGTAGGAACAAGTTTGTATAGGTATTTCAAAGATGCCCAGAACTGAGCTAAACTTGGTATGTGTCCAACTCCTAGAAATAACTTCATGCCCCATCTCCCTTACTTCCAGCTAGTAAGGATCACATAATTCCTAACAAAGTTTTGACACAGATTCCCAATTCGGGCATTCAGAACATATAGCACGTTGCTGTAAGCAAGCAGATTCTCATTCAAAGATGCAAGTTACTATGTAGGAACAAGTTTGTATAGGTATTTCAAAGATGCCCAGAACTGAGCTAAACTTGGTATGTGTCCAACTCCTAGAAATAACTTCATGCCCCATCTCCCTTACTTCCAGCTAGTAAGGATCACATAATTCCTAACAAAGTTTTGACACAGAATGCCAATTCGGGCATTCAGAACATATAGCACGTTGCTGTAAGCAAGCACATTCTCATTCAAAGATGCAAGTTACTATGTAGGAACAAGTTTGTATAGGTATTTCAAAGATGCACAGAACTGAGCTAAACTTGGTATGTGTCCAACTCCTAGAAATAACTTCATGCCCCATCTCCCTTACTTCCAGCTAGTAAGGATCACATAATTCCTAACAAAGTTTTGACACAGATTGCCAATTCGGGCATTCAGAACATATAGCACGTTGCTGTAAGCAAGCACATTCTCATTCAAAGTTGCAAGTTACTATGTAGGAACAAGTTTGTATAGGTATTTCAAAGATGCCCAGAACTGAGCTAAACTTGGTATGTGTCCAACTCCTAGAAATAACTTCATGCCCCATCTCCCTTACTTCCAGCTAGTAAGGATCACATAATTTCTAACAAAGTTCTGACACAGATTCCCAATTCGGGCATTCAGAACATATAGCACGTTGCTGTAAGCAAGCACATTCTCATTCAAAGATGCAAGTTACTATGTAGGAACAAGTTTGTATAGGTATTTCAAAGATGCCCAGAACTGAGCTAAACTTGGTATGTCTCCAACTCCAAGAAATAACTTCATGCCCCATCTCCCTTACTTCCAGCTAGTAAGGATCACATAATTCCTAACAAAGTTCTGACACAGATTCCCAATTCGGGCATTCAGAACATATAGCACGTTGCTGTAAGCAAGCACATTCTCATTCAAAGTTGCAAGTTACTATGTAGGAACAAGTTTGTATAGGTGTTTCAAAGATGCCCAGAACTGAGCTAAACTTGGTATGTGTCCAACTCCTAGAAATAACTTCATGCCCCATCTCCCTTACTTCCAGCTAGTAAGGATCACATAATTCCTAACAAAGTTTTGACACAGATTCCCAATTCGGGCATTCAGAACATATAGCACGTTGCTGTAAGCAAGCACATTCTCATTCAAAGTTGCAAGTTACTATGTAGGAACAAGTTTGCATAGGTATTTCAAAGATGCCCAGAACTGAGCTAAACTTGGTATGTGTCCAACTCCTAGAAATAACTTCATGCCCCATCTCCCTTACTTCCAGCTAGTAAGGATCACATAATTCCTAACAAAGTTTTGACACAGATTCCCAATTCGGGCATTCAGAACATATAGCACGTTGCTGTAAGCAAGCACATTCTCATTCAAAGTTGCAAGTTACTATGTAGGAACAAGTTTGTATAGGTATTTCAAAGATGCCCAGAACTGAGCTAAACTTGGTATGTGTCCAACTCCTAGAAATAACTTCATGCTCCATCTCCCTTACTTCCAGCTAGTAAGGATCACATAATTCCTAACAAAGTTTTGACACAGATTCCCAAATCGGGCATTCAGAACATATAGCACGTTGCTGTAAGCAAGCACATTTTCATTCAAAGTTGCAAGTTACTATGTAGGAACAAGTTTGTGTAGGTATTTCAAAGATGCCCAGAACTGAGCTAAACTTGGTATGTGTCCAACTCCTAGAAATAACTTCATGCCCCATATCCCTTACTTCCAGCTAGTAAGGATCACATAATTCCTAACAAAGTTTTGACACAGATTCCCAATTCGGGCATTCAGAACATATAGCACGTTGCTGTAAGCAAGCACATTCTCATTCAAAGATGCAAGTTACTATGTAGGAACAAGTTTGTATAGGTATTTCAAAGATGCCCGAACTGAGCTAAACTTGGTATGTGTCCAACTCCTAGAAATAACTTCATGCCCCTCTCCCTTACTTACAGCTAGTAAGGATCACATAATTCCTAACAAAGTTTTGACACAGATTCCCAATTCGGGCATTCAGAACATATAGCACGTTGCTGTAAGCAAGCACATTCTCATTCAAAGATGCAAGTTACTATGTAGGAACAAGTTTGTATAGGTATTTCAAAGATGCCCAGAACTGAGCTAAACTTTGTATGTCTCCAACTCCAAGAAATAACTTCATGCCCCATCTCACTTACTTCCAGCTAGTAAGGATCACATAATTCCTAACAAAGTTTTGACACAGATTCCCTTTTCGGGCATTCAGAGCATATAGCACGTTGCTGTAAGCAAGCACATTCTCATTCAAAGTTGCAAGTTACTATGTAGGAACAAGTTTGTATAGGTATTTCAAAGATGCCCAGAACTGAGCTAAACTTGGTATGTGTCCAACTCCTAGAAATAACTTCATGCCCCATCTCCCTTACTTCCAGCTAGTAAGGATCACATAATTCCTAACAAATTTTGACACAGATTGCCAATTCGGGCATTCAGAACATATAGCACGTTGATGTAAGCAAGCACACTCTCATTCAAAGATGCAAGTTACTATGTAGGAACAAGTTTGTATAGGTATTTCAAAGAAGCCCAGAACTGAGCTAAACTTGGTATATCTCCAACTCCTAGAAATAACTTCATGCCCCATCTCCCTTACTTCCAGCTAGTAAGGATCACATAATTCCTAACAAAGTTTGGACACAGATTCCCTATTCGGGCATTCAGAACATATAGCACGTTGCTGTAAGCAAGCACATTCTCATTCAAAGTTGCAAGTTACTATGTAGGAACAAGTTGTATAGGTATTTCAAAGATGCCCAGAACTGTGTTAACCTTGGTATGTGTCCAACTCCTAGAAATAACTTCATGACCCAACTCCCTTACTTCCATCTAGTAAGGATCACATAATTCCTAACAAAGTTTTGACACATATTCCCAATTCGGGCATTCAGAACATATAGCAGGTTGCTGTAAGCAAGCACATTTTCATTCAAAGTTGCAAGTTACTATGTAGGAACAAGTTTGTATAGGTATTTCAAAGATGCCCAGAACTGAGCTAAACTTGGTATGTGTCCAACTCCTAGAAATAACTTCATGCCCCATCTCCCTTACTTCCAGCTAGTAAGGATCACATAATTCCTAACAAAGTTTTGACACAGATTCCCAAATCGGGCATTCAGAACATATAGCACGTTGCTGTAAGCAAGCACATTTTCATTCAAAGTTGCAAGTTACTATGTAGGAACAAGTTTGTATAGGTATTTCAAAGATGCCCAGAACTGAGCTAAACTTGGTATGTGTCCAACTCCTAGAAATAACTTCATGCCCCATCTCCCTTACTTCCAGCTAGTAAGGATCACATAATTCCTAACAAAGTTTTGACACAGATTCCCAATTCGGGCATTCAGAACATATAGCACGTTTCTGTAAGCAAGCACATTCTCATTCAAAGTTGCAAGTTACTATGTAGGAACAAGTTTGTATAGGTATTTCAAAGATGCCCAGAACTGAGCTAAACTTGGTATGTGTCCAACTCCTAGAAATAACTTCAGCCCCCATCTCCCTTACTTCCAGCTAGTAAGGATCACATAATTCCTAACAAAGTTTTGACACAGATTCCCAATTCGGGCATTCAGAACATATAGCACGTTGCTGTAAGCAAGCACATTCTCATTCAAAGTTGCAAGTTACTATGTGGGAACAAGTTTGTATAGGTATTTCAAAGATGCCCAGAACTGAGCTAAACGTGGTATGTGTCCAACTCCTAGAAATAACTTCATGCCCCATCTCCCTTACTTCCAGCTAGTAAGGATCACATAATTCCTAACAAAGTTTTGACACAGATTCCCAATTCGGGCATTCAGAACATATAGCACGTTGCTGTAAGCAAGAAGATTCTCATTCAAAGATGCAAGTTACCATGTAGGAACAAGTTTGTATAGGTATTTCAAAGATGCCCAGAACTGAGCTAAACTTGGTATGTGTCCAACTCCTAGAAATATCATGTCCCATCTCCCTTACTTCCAGCTAGTAAGGATCACATAATTCCTAACAAAGTTTTGACAGAGATTGCCAATTTGGGCATTCAGAACATATAGCACGTTGCTGTAAGCAAGCACATTCTCATTCAAAGTTGCAAGTTAATATGTAGGAACAAGTTTGTATAGGTATTTCAAAGATGCCCGAACTGAGCTAAACTTGGAATGTGTCCAACTCCTAGAAATAACTTCATGCCCCTCTCCCTTACTTCCAGCTAGTAAGGATCACATAATTCCTAACAAAGTTTTGACACAGATTCCCAATTCGGGCCTTCAGAACATATAGCACGTTGCTGTAAGCAAGCACATTTTCATTCAAAGTTGCAAGTTACAATGTAGGAACAAGTTTGTATAGGTATTTCAAAGATGCCCAGAACTGAGCTAAACTTGGTATGTGTCCAACTCCTAGAAATAACTTCATGCCCCATCTCCCTTACTTCCAGCTAGTAAGGATCACATAATTCCTAACAAAGTTTGGACACAGATTCCCTATTCGGGCATTCAGAACATATAGCACGTTGCTGTAAGCAAGCACATTTTCATTCAAAGTTGCAAGTTACTATGTAGGAACAAGTTTGTATAGGTATTTCAAAGATACCCAGAACTGAGCTAAACTTGTTATGTGTCCAACTCCTAGAAATAACTTCATGCCCCATCTCCCTTACTTCCAGCTAGTAAGGATCACATAATTCCTAACAAAGTTTTGACACAGATTCCCAATTCGGGCATTCAGAACATATAGCACGTTGCTGTAAGCAAGCACATTCTCATTCAAAGATGCAAGTTACTATGTAGGAACAAGTTTGTATAGGTATTTCAAAGATGCCCAGAACTGAGGTAAACGTTGTATGTCTCCAACTCCAAGAAATAACTTCATGCCCCATCTCACTTACTTCCAGCTAGTAAGGATCACATAATTCCTAACAAAGTTTTGACACAGATTCCCTTTTCGGGCATTCAGAGCATATAGCACGTTGCTGTAAGCAAGCACATTTTCATTCAAAGTTGCAAGTTACTATGTAGGAACAAGTTTGTATAGGTATTTGAAAGATGACCAGAACTGAGCTAAACTTGGTATGTGTCCAACTCCTAGAAATAACTTCATGCCCCATCTCCCTTACTTCCAGCTAGTAAGGATCACATAATTCCTAACAAAGTTTTGACACAGATTCCCAATTCGGGCAATCAGAACATATAGCACGTTGCTGTAAGCAAGCAGATTCTCATTCAAAGATGCAAGTTACCATGTAGGAACAAGTTTGTATAGGTATTTCAAAGATGCCCAGAACTGAGCTAAACTTGGTATGTGTCCAACTCCTAGAAATAACTTCATGCCCCATCTCCCTTACTTCCAGCTAGTAAGGATCACATAATTCCTAACAAAGTTTTGACACAGATTCCCAATTCGGGCATTCAGAACATATAGCACGTTGCTGTAAGCAAGCACATTCTCATTCAAAGATGCAAGTTACTATGTAGGAACAAGTTTGTATAGGTATTTCAAAGGTGCACAGAACTGAGGTAAACTTGGTATGTGTCCAACTCATAGAAATAACTTCATGCCCCATCTCCCTTACTTCCAGCTAGTAAGGATCACATAATTCCTAACAAAGTTTTGACACAGATTCCCAATTCGTGAATTCAGAACATATAGCACGTTGCTGTAAGCAAGCACATTTTCATTCAAAGTTGCAAGTTACTATGTAGGAACAAGTTTGTATAGGTATTTCAAAGATGCCCAGAACTGAGCTAAACTTGGTATGTGTCCAACTCCTAGAAATAACTTCATGCCCCATCTCCCTTACTTCCAGCTAGTAAGGATCACATAATTCCTAACAAAGTTTTGACACAGATTCCCAATTCGGGCATTCAGAACATATAGCACGTTGCTGTAAGCAAGCACATTTTCATTCAAAGTTGCAAGTTACTATGTAGGAACAAGTTTGTATAGGTATTTCAAAGATGCCCAGAACTGAGCTAAACTTGGTATGTGTCCAACTCCTAGAAATAACTTCATGCCCCATCTCCCTTACTTCCAGCTAGTAAGGATCACATAATTCCTAACAAAGTTTTGACACAGATTCCCAATTCGGGCATTCAGAACATATAGCACGTTTCTGTAAGCAAGCACATTCTCATTCAAAGTTGCAAGTTACTATGTAGGAACAAGTTTGTATAGGTATTTCAAAGATGCCCAGAACTGAGCTAAACTTGATATGTGTCCAACTCCTACAAATAACTTCAGCCCCCATCTCCCTTACTTTCAGCTAGTAAGGATCACATAATTCCTAACAAAGTTTTGACACAGATTCCCAATTCGGGCATTCAGAACATATAGCACGTTGCTGTAAGCAAGCACATTCTCATTCAAAGTTGCAAGTTACTATGTAGGAACAAGTTTGTATAGGTATTTCAAAGATGCCCAGAACTGAGCTAAACGTGGTATGTGTCCAACTCCTAGAAATAACTTCATGCCCCATCTCCCTTACTTTCAGCTAGTAAGGATCACATAATTCATAACAAAGTTTTGACACAGATTCCCAATTCGGGCATTCAGAACATATAGCACGTTGCTGTAAGCAAGCAGATTCTCATTCAAAGATGCAAGTTACCATGTAGGAACAAGTTTGTATAGGTATATCAAAGATGCCCAGAACTGAGCTAAACTTGGTATGTGTCCAACTCCTAGAAATAACTTCATGCCCCATCTCCCTTACTTCCAGCTAGTAAGGATCACATAATTCCTAACAAAGTTTTGACAGAGATTGCCAATTTGGGCATTCAGAACATATAGCACGTTGCTGTAAGCAAGCACATTCTCATTCAAAGTTGCAAGTTACTATGTAGGAACAAGTTTGTATAGGTATTTCAAAGATGCTCGAACTGAGCTAAACTTGGTATGTGTCCAACTCCTAGAAATAACTTCATTCCCCTCTCCCTTACTTACAGCTAGTAAGGATCACATAATTCCTAACAAAGTTTTGACACAGATTGCCAATTCGGGCATTCAGAGCATATAGCACGTTGCTGTAAGCAAGCACATTCTCATTCAAAGATGCACGTTACTATGTAGGAACAAGTTTGTATAGGTATTTCAAAGATGCACAGGACTGAGCTAAACTTGGTATGTTTCCAACTCCTAGAAGTAACTTCATGCCCCATCTCCCTTACTTCCAACTAGTAAGGATCACATAATTCCTAACAAAGATTTGACACAGATTGCCAATTCGGGCATTCAGAACATATAGCACGTTGCTGTAAGCAAGCAGATTCTCATTCAAAGATGCAAGTTACTATGTAGGAACAAGTTTGTATAGGTATTTCAAAGATGCCCAGAACTGAGCTAAACTTGGTATGTGTCCAACTCCTAGAAATAACTTCATGCCCCATCTCCCTTACTTCCAGCTAGTAAGGATCACATAATTCCTAACAAAGTTTTGACACAGATTGCCAATTCGGGCATTCAGAACATATAGCAGGTTGCTGTAAGCAAGCACATTCTCATTCAAAGATGCAAGTTACTATGTAGGAACAAGTTTGTATAGGTATTTCAAAGATGCCCAGAACTGAGCTAAACGTTGTATGTCTCCAACTCCTAGAAATAACTTCATGCCCCATCTCACTTACTTCCAGCTAGTAAGGATCACATAATTCCTAACAAAGTTTTGACACAGATTCCATTTTCGGGCACTTAGAGCATATAGCACGTTGCTGTAAGCAAGCACATTCTCATTCAAAGTTGCAAGTTACTATGTAGGAACAAGTTTGTATAGGTATTTCAAAGATGCCCGAACTGAGCTAAACTTGGTATGTGTCCAACTCCTTGAAATAACTTCATGCCCCTCTCCCTTACTTACAGCTAGTAAGGATCACAAAATTCCTAACAAAGTTTTGACACAGATTGCCAATTCGGGCATTCAGAACATATAGCACGTTGCTGTAAGCAAGCACATTCTCATTCAAAGATGCAAGTTACTATGTAGGAACAAGTTTGTATAGGTATTTCAAAGATGCACAGGACTGAGCTAAACTTGGTATGTGTCCAACTCCTAGAAATAACTTCATGCCCCATCTCCCTTACTTCCATCTAGTAAGGATCACATAATTCCTAACAAAGTTTTGACACAGATTCCCAATTCGGGCATTCAGAACATATAGCACGTTGCTGTAAGCAAGCACATTTTCATCAAAGTTGCAAGTTACTATGTAGGAACAAGTTTGTATAGGTATTTCAAAGATGCCCAGAACTGAGCTAAACTTGGTATGTGTCCAACTCCTAGAAATGACTTCAGGCCCCATCTCCCTTACTTCCAGCTAGTAAGGATCACATAATTCCTAACAAAGTTTTGACACAGATTCCCAATTCGGGCATTAAGAACATATAGCACGTTGATGTAAGCAAGCACATTTTCATTCAAAGTTGCAAGTTACTATGTAGGAACGAGTTTGTATAGGTATTTCAAAGATGCCCAGAACTGAGCTAAACTTGGTATGTGTCCAACTCCTAGAAATAACTTCATGCCCCATCTCCCTTACTTCCAGCTAGTAAGGATCACATAATTCCTAACAAAGTTTGGACACAGATTCCCTATTCGGGCATTCAGAACATATAGCACGTTGCTGTAAGCAAGCACATTTTCATTCAAAGTTGCAAGTTACTATGTAGGAACAAGTTTGTATAGGTATTTCAAAGATGCCCAGAACTGAGCTAAACTTGGTATGTGTCCAACTCCTAGAAATAACTTCATGCCCCATCTCCCTTACTTCCAGCTAGTAAGGATCACATAATTCCTAACAAAGTTTTGACACAGATTCCCAATTCGGGCATTCAGAACATATAGCACGTTGCTCTAAGCAAGCACATTCTCATTAAAAGTTGCAAGTTACTATGTAGGAACAAGTTTGTATAGGTATTTCAAAGATGCCCAGAACTGAGCTAAACTTGGTATGTCTCCAACTCCTAGAAATAACTTCATGCCCCATCTCCCTTACTTCCAGCTAGTAAGGATCACATAATTCCTAAAAAAGTTTTGACAGAGATTGCCAATTCGGGCATTCAGAACATATAGCACGTTGCTGTAAGCAAGCTCATTCTCATTCAAAGATGCAAGTTACTATGTAGGAACAAGTTTGTATAGGTATTTCAAAGATGCACAGAACTGAGGTAAACTTGGTATGTGTCCAACTCATAGAAATAACTTCATGCCCCATCTCCCTTACTTCCAGCTAGTAAGGATCACATAATTCCTAACAAAGTTTTGACACAGATTCCCAATTCGGGCATTCAGAACATATAGCACGTTGCTGTAAGCAAGCACATTTTCATTCAAAGTTGCAAGTTACTATGTAGGAACAAGTTTGTATAGGTATTTCAAAGATGCCCAGAACTGAGCTAAACTTGGTATGTGTCCAACTCCTAGAAATAACTTCATGCCCCATCTCCCTTACTTCCAGCTAGTAAGGATCACATAATTCCTAACAAAGTTTTGACACAGATTCCCAATTCGGGCATTCAGAACATATAGCACGTTGCTGTAAGCAAGCACATTTTCATTCAAAGTTGCAAGTTACTATGTAGGAACAAGTTTGTATAGGTATTTCAAAGATGCCCAGAACGGAGCTAAACTTGGTATGTGTCCAACTCCTAGAAATAACTTCATGCCCCATCTCCCTTACTTCCAGCTAGTAAGGATCACATAATTCCTAACAAAGTTTTGACACAGATTCCCAATTCGGGCATTCAGAACATATAGCACGTTGCTGTAAGCAAGCACATTCTCATTCAAAGTTGCAAGTTACTATGTAGGAACAAGTTTGTATAGGTGTTTCAAAGATGCCCAGAACTGAGCTAAACTTGGTATGTGTCCAACTCCTAGAAATAACTTCAGCCCCCATCTCCCTTACTTCCAGCTAGTAAGGATCACATAATTCCTAACAAAGTTTTGACACAGATTCCCAATTCGGGCATTCAGAACATATAGCACGTTGCTGTAAGCAAGCACATTCTCATTCAAAGTTGCAAGTTACTATGTAGGAACAAGTTTGTATAGGTATTTCAAAGATGCCCAGAACTGAGCTAAACTTGGTATGTGTCCAACTCCTAGAAATAACTTCATGCCCCATCTCCCTTACTTCCAGCTAGTAAGGATCACATAATTCCTAACAAAGTTTTGACACAGATTCCCAATTCGGGCATTCAGAACATATAGCACGTTGCTGTAAGCAAGCACATTCTCATTCAAAGATGCAAGTTACCATGTAGGAACAAGTTTGTATAGGTATTTCAAAGATGCCCAGAACTGAGCTAAACTTGGTATGTGTCCAACTCCTAGAAATAACTTCATGCCCCATCTCCCTTACTTCCAGCTAGTAAGGATCACATAATTCCTAACAAAGTTTTGACAGAGATTGCCAATTCGGGCATTCAGAACATATAGCACGTTGCTGTAAGCAAGCACATTCTCATTCAAAGTTGCAAGTTACTATGTAGGAACAAATTTGTATAGGTATTTCAAAGATGCCCGAACTGAGCTAAACTTGGTATGTGTCCAACTCCTAGAAATAACTTCATGCCCCTCTCCCTTACTTACAGCTAGTAAGGATCACATAATTCCTAACAAAGTTTTGACACAGATTGCCAATTCGGGCATTCAGAACATATAGCACGTTGCTGTAAGCAAGCACATTCTCATTCAAAGATGCAAGTTACTATGTAGGAACAAGTTTGTATAGGTATTTCAAAGATGCACAGGACTGAGCTAAACTTGGTATGTGTCCAACTCCTAGAAATAACTTCATGCCCCATCTCCCTTACTTCCAGCTAGTAAGGATCACATAATTCCTAACAAAGTTTTGACACAGATTCCCAATTCGGGCATTCAGAACATATAGCACGTTGGTGTAAGCAAGCACATTTTCATTCAAAGTTGCAAGTTACTATGTAGGAACAAGTTTGTATAGGTATTTCAAAGATGCCCAGAACTGAGCTAAACTTGGTATGTGTCCAACTCCTAGAAATAACTTCATGCCCCATCTCCCTTACTTCCAGCTAGTAAGGATCACATAATTCCTAACAAAGTTTTGACACAGATTCCCAAATCGGGCATTCAGAACATATAGCACGTTGCTGTAAGCAAGCACATTTTCATTCAAAGTTGCAAGTTACTATGTAGGAACAAGTTTGTATAGGTATTTTAAAGATGCCCAGAACTGAGCTAAACTTGGTATGTGTCCAACTCCTAGAAATAACTTCATACCCCATCTCCCTTACTTCCAGCTAGTAAGGATCACATAATTCCTAACAAAGTTTTGACACAGATTCCCAATTCGGGCATTCAGATCATATAGCACGTTGCTGTAAGCAAGCACATTCTCATTCAAAGATGCAAGTTACTATGTAGGAACAAGTTTGTATAGGTATTTCAAAGATGCCCACAACTGAGCTAAACGTTGTATGTCTCCAACTCCAAGAAATAACTTCATGCCCCATCTCACTTACTTCCAGCTAGTAAGGATCACATAAGTCCTAAGAAAGTTTTGACACAGATTCCCTTTTCGGGCATTCAGAGCATATAGCACGTTGCTGTAAGCAAGCAGATTCTCATTCAAAGTTGCAAGTTACTATGTAGGAACAAGTTTGTATAGGTATTTCAAAGATGCCCAGAACTGAGCTAAACTTGGTATGTGTCCAACTCCTAGAAATAATTTCATGCCCCATCTCCCTTACTTCCAGCTAGTAAGGATCACATAATTCCTAAGAAATTTTGACACAGATTGCCAATTCGGGCATTCAGAACATATAGCACGTTGATGTAAGCAAGCACATTCTCATTCAAAGATGCAAGTTACTATGTAGGAACAAGTTTGTATAGGTATTTCAAAGAAGCCCAGAACTGAGCTAAACTTGGTATGTCTCCAACTCCTAGAAATAACTTCATGCCCCATCTCCCTTACTTCCAGCTAGTAAGGATCCCATAATTCCTAACAAAGTTTTGACACAGATTCCCTATTCGGGCATTCAGAACATATAGCACGTTGCTGTAAGCAAGCACATTCTCATTCAAAGTTGCAAGTTACTATGAAGGGACAAGTTGTATAGGTATTTCAAAGATGCCCAGAACTGTGCTAACCTTGGTATGTGTCCAACTCCTAGAAATAACTTCATGAACCAACTCCCTTACTTCCATCTAGTAAGGATCACATAATTCCTAACAAAGTTTTGACACAGATTCCCAATTCGGGCATTCAGAACATATAGCACGTTGCTGTAAGCAAGCACATTTTCATTCAAAGTTGCAAGTTACTATGTAGGAACAAGTTTGTATAGGTATTTCAAAGATGCCCAGAACTGAGCTAAACTTGGTATGTGGCCAACTCCTAGAAATAACTTCATGCCCCATCTCCCTTACTTCCAGCTAGTAAGGATCACATAATTCCTAACAAAGTTTTGACACAGATTCCCAATTCGGGCATTCAGAACATATAGCACGTTGCTGTAAGCAAGCACATTCTCATTCAAAGATGCAAGTTAATATGTAGGAACAAGTTTGTATAGGTATTTCAAAGATGCCCAGAACTGAGCTAAACTTGGTATGTGTCCAACTCCTAGAAATAACTTCATGCCCCATCTCCCTTACTTCCAGCTAGTAAGGATCACATAATTCCTAACAAAGATTTCACACAGATTCCCAATTCGGGCATTCAGAACATATAGCACGTTGCTGTAAGCAAGCACATTCTCATTCAAAGATGTAAGTTACTATGTAGGAACAAGTTTGTATAGGTATTTCAAAGATGCCCAGAACTGAGCTAAACTTGGTGTGTCTCCAACTCCTAGAAATAACTTCATGCCCCATCTCCCTTACTTCCAGCTAGGAAGGATCACATAATTCCTAACAAAGTTTTGACACAGATTCCCAATTCGGGCATTCAGAACATATAGCACGTTGCTGTAAGCAAGCACATTTTCATTCAAAGTTGCAAGTTACTATGTAGGACCAAGTTTGTATAGGTATTTCAAAGATGCCCAGAACTGAGCTAAACTTGGTATGTGTCCAACTCCTAGAAATAACTTCATGCCCCAACTCCCTTACTTCCATCTAGTAAGGATCACATAATTTCTAACAAAGTTTTAACACAGATTCCCAATTCGGGCATTCAGAACATATAGCACGTTGCTGTAAGCAAGCAGATTCTCATTCAAAGATGCAAGTTACTAGGTAGGAACAAGTTTGTATAGGTATTTCAAAGATGCCCAGAACTGAGCTAAACTTGGTATGTGTCCAACTCCTAGAAATACCTTCATGCCCCATCTCCCTTACTTCCAGCTAGTAAGGATCACATAATTCCTAACAAAGTTTTGACAGAGATTGCCAATTCGGGCATTCAGAACATATAGCACGTTGCTGTAAGCAAGCAGATTCTCATTCAAAGATGCAAGTTACTATGTAGGAACAAGTTTGTATAGATATTTCAAAGATGCCCAGAACTGAGCTAAACTTGGTATGTGTCCAACTCCTAGAAATAACTTCATGCCCCATCTCCCTTACTTCCAGCTAGTAAGGATCACATAATTCCTAACAAAGTTTTGACACAGATTGCCAATGCGGGCATTCAGAACATATAGCACGTTGCTGTAAGCAAGCACATTCTCATTCAAAGATGCAAGTTACTATGTAGGAACAAGTTTGTATAGGTATTTCAAAGATGCACAGAACTGAGCTAAACTTGGTATGTGTCCAACTCCTAGAAATAACTTCATGCCCCATCTCCCTTACTTCCAGCTAGTAAGGATCACATAATTCCTAACAAAGTTTTGACACAGATTCCCAATTCGGGTATTCAGAACATATAGCACGTTGCTGTAAGCAAGCACATTTTCATTCAAAGTTGCAAGTTACTATGTAGGAACAAGTTTGTTTAGGTATTTCAAAGATGCCCAGAACTGAGCTAAACTTGGTATGTGTCCAACTCCTAGAAATAACTTCATGCCCCATCTCCCTTACTTCCAGCTAGTAAGGATCACATAATTCCTAACAAAGTTTGGACACAGATTCCCAATTCGGGCATTCAGAACATATAGCACGTTGCTGTAAGCAAGCACATTTTCATTCAAAGTTGCAAGTTACTATGTAGGAACAAGTTTGTATAGGTATTTCAAAGATGCCCAGAACTGAGCTAAACTTGGTATGTGTCCAACGCCTAGAAATACCTTCATGCCCCAACTCCCTTACTTCCATCTAGTAAGAATCACATAATTTCTAACAAAGTTTTAACACAGATTCCCAATTGGGCATTCAGAACATATAGCACGTTGCTGTAAGCAAGCAGATTCTCATTCAAAGATGCAAGTTACTATGTAGGAACAAGTTTGTATAGGTATTTCAAAGATGCCCAGAACTGAGCTAAACTTGGTATGTGTCCAACTCCTAGAAATACCTTCATGCCCCATCTCCCTTACTTCCAGCTAGTAAGGATCACATAATTCCTAACAAAGTTTTGACACAGATTCCCAATTCGGGCATTCAGAACATATAGCACGTTGCTGTAAGCAAGCACATTCTCATTCAAAGATGCAAGTTACTATGTAGGAACAAGTTTGTATAGATATTTCAAAGATGCCCAGAACTGAGCTAAACTTGGTATGTCTCCAACTCCTAGAAATGACTTGATGCCCCATCTCCCTTACTTCCAGCTAGTAAGGATCACATAATTCCTAACAAAGTTTTGACACAGATTGCCAATTCGGGCATTCAGAACATATAGCACGTTGCTGTAAGCAAGCAGATTCTCATTCAAAGATGCAAGTTGCTATGTAGGAACAAGTTTGTATAGGTATTTCAAAGATGCCCAGATCTGAGCTAAACTTGGTATGTGTCCAACTCCTAGAAATAACTTCATGCTCCATCTCCCTTACTTCCAGCTAGTAAGGATCACATAATTCCTAACAAAGTTTTGACACAGATTCCCAAATCGGGCATTCAGAACACATAGCACGTTGCTGCAAGCAAGCACATTCTCATTCAAAGTTGCAAGTTACTATGTAGGAACAAGTTTGTATAGGTATTTCAAAGATGCCCAAAACTGAGCTAAACTTGGTATGTGTCCAACTCCTAGAAATAACTTCATGCCCCATCTCCCTTACTTCCAGCTAGTAAGGATCACATAATTCCTAACAAAGTTTTGACAGAGATTGCCAATTCGGGCATTCAGAACATATAGCACGTTGCTGTAAGCAAGCAGATTCTCATTCAAAGATGCAAGTTACTATGTAGGAACAAGTTTGTATAGATATTTCAAAGATGCCCAGAACTGAGCTAAACTTGGTATGTGTCCAACTCCTAGAAATAACTTCATGCCCCATCTCCCTTACTTCCAGCTAGTAAGGATCACATAATTCCTAACAAAGTTTTGACACAGATTGCCAATGCGGGCATTCAGAACATATAGCACGTTGCTGTAAGCAAGCACATTCTCATTCAAAGATGCAAGTTACTATGTAGGAACAAGTTTGTATAGGTATTTCAAAGATGCACAGAACTGAGCTAAACTTGGTATGTGTCCAACTCCTAGAAATAACTTCATGCCCCATCTCCCTTACTTCCAGCTAGTAAGGATCACATAATTCCTAACAAAGTTTTGACACAGATTCCCAATTCGGGTATTCAGAACATATAGCACGTTGCTGTAAGCAAGCACATTTTCATTCAAAGTTGCAAGTTACTATGTAGGAACAAGTTTGTTTAGGTATTTCAAAGATGCCCAGAACTGAGCTAAACTTGGTATGTGTCCAACTCCTAGAAATAACTTCATGCCCCATCTCCCTTACTTCCAGCTAGTAAGGATCACATAATTCCTAACAAAGTTTGGACACAGATTCCCAATTCGGGCATTCAGAACATATAGCACGTTGCTGTAAGCAAGCACATTTTCATTCAAAGTTGCAAGTTACTATGTAGGAACAAGTTTGTATAGGTATTTCAAAGATGCCCAGAACTGAGCTAAACTTGGTATGTGTCCAACGCCTAGAAATACCTTCATGCCCCAACTCCCTTACTTCCATCTAGTAAGAATCACATAATTTCTAACAAAGTTTTAACACAGATTCCCAATTGGGCATTCAGAACATATAGCACGTTGCTGTAAGCAAGCAGATTCTCATTCAAAGATGCAAGTTACTATGTAGGAACAAGTTTGTATAGGTATTTCAAAGATGCCCAGAACTGAGCTAAACTTGGTATGTGTCCAACTCCTAGAAATACCTTCATGCCCCATCTCCCTTACTTCCAGCTAGTAAGGATCACATAATTCCTAACAAAGTTTTGACACAGATTCCCAATTCGGGCATTCAGAACATATAGCACGTTGCTGTAAGCAAGCACATTCTCATTCAAAGATGCAAGTTACTATGTAGGAACAAGTTTGTATAGATATTTCAAAGATGCCCAGAACTGAGCTAAACTTGGTATGTCTCCAACTCCTAGAAATGACTTGATGCCCCATCTCCCTTACTTCCAGCTAGTAAGGATCACATAATTCCTAACAAAGTTTTGACACAGATTGCCAATTCGGGCATTCAGAACATATAGCACGTTGCTGTAAGCAAGCAGATTCTCATTCAAAGATGCAAGTTGCTATGTAGGAACAAGTTTGTATAGGTATTTCAAAGATGCCCAGATCTGAGCTAAACTTGGTATGTGTCCAACTCCTAGAAATAACTTCATGCTCCATCTCCCTTACTTCCAGCTAGTAAGGATCACATAATTCCTAACAAAGTTTTGACACAGATTCCCAAATCGGGCATTCAGAACACATAGCACGTTGCTGCAAGCAAGCACATTCTCATTCAAAGTTGCAAGTTACTATGTAGGAACAAGTTTGTATAGGTATTTCAAAGATGCCCAAAACTGAGCTAAACTTGGTATGTGTCCAACTCCTAGAAATAACTTCATGCCCCATCTCCCTTACTTCCAGCTAGTAAGGATCACATAATTCCTAACAAAGTTTTGACAGAGATTGCCAATTCGGGCATTCAGAACATATAGCACGTTGCTGTAAGCAAGCAGATTCTCATTCAAAGATGCAAGTTACTATGTAGGAACAAGTTTGTATAGATATTTCAAAGATGCCCAGAACTGAGCTAAACTTGGTATGTGTCCAACTCCTAGAAATAACTTCATGCCCCATCTCCCTTACTTCCAGCTAGTAAGGATCACATAATTCCTAACAAAGTTTTGACACAGATTGCCAATGCGGGCATTCAGAACATATAGCACGTTGCTGTAAGCAAGCACATTCTCATTCAAAGATGCAAGTTACTATGTAGGAACAAGTTTGTATAGGTATTTCAAAGATGCACAGAACTGAGCTAAACTTGGTATGTGTCCAACTCCTAGAAATAACTTCATGCCCCATCTCCCTTACTTCCAGCTAGTAAGGATCACATAATTCCTAACAAAGTTTTGACACAGATTCCCAATTCGGGTATTCAGAACATATAGCACGTTGCTGTAAGCAAGCACATTTTCATTCAAAGTTGCAAGTTACTATGTAGGAACAAGTTTGTTTAGGTATTTCAAAGATGCCCAGAACTGAGCTAAACTTGGTATGTGTCCAACTCCTAGAAATAACTTCATGCCCCATCTCCCTTACTTCCAGCTAGTAAGGATCACATAATTCCTAACAAAGTTTGGACACAGATTCCCAATTCGGGCATTCAGAACATATAGCACGTTGCTGTAAGCAAGCACATTTTCATTCAAAGTTGCAAGTTACTATGTAGGAACAAGTTTGTATAGGTATTTCAAAGATGCCCAGAACTGAGCTAAACTTGGTATGTGTCCAACGCCTAGAAATACCTTCATGCCCCAACTCCCTTACTTCCATCTAGTAAGAATCACATAATTTCTAACAAAGTTTTAACACAGATTCCCAATTGGGCATTCAGAACATATAGCACGTTGCTGTAAGCAAGCAGATTCTCATTCAAAGATGCAAGTTACTATGTAGGAACAAGTTTGTATAGGTATTTCAAAGATGCCCAGAACTGAGCTAAACTTGGTATGTGTCCAACTCCTAGAAATACCTTCATGCCCCATCTCCCTTACTTCCAGCTAGTAAGGATCACATAATTCCTAACAAAGTTTTGACACAGATTCCCAATTCGGGCATTCAGAACATATAGCACGTTGCTGTAAGCAAGCACATTCTCATTCAAAGATGCAAGTTACTATGTAGGAACAAGTTTGTATAGATATTTCAAAGATGCCCAGAACTGAGCTAAACTTGGTATGTCTCCAACTCCTAGAAATGACTTGATGCCCCATCTCCCTTACTTCCAGCTAGTAAGGATCACATAATTCCTAACAAAGTTTTGACACAGATTGCCAATTCGGGCATTCAGAACATATAGCACGTTGCTGTAAGCAAGCAGATTCTCATTCAAAGATGCAAGTTGCTATGTAGGAACAAGTTTGTATAGGTATTTCAAAGATGCCCAGATCTGAGCTAAACTTGGTATGTGTCCAACTCCTAGAAATAACTTCATGCTCCATCTCCCTTACTTCCAGCTAGTAAGGATCACATAATTCCTAACAAAGTTTTGACACAGATTCCCAAATCGGGCATTCAGAACACATAGCACGTTGCTGCAAGCAAGCACATTCTCATTCAAAGTTGCAAGTTACTATGTAGGAACAAGTTTGTATAGGTATTTCAAAGATGCCCAAAACTGAGCTAAACTTGGTATGTGTCCAACTCCTAGAAATAACTTCATGCCCAATCTCCCTTACTTCCAGCTAGTAAGGATCACATAATTCCTAACAAAGTTTTGACACAGATTGCCAATTCGGGCATTCAGAACATATAGCACGTTGCTGTAAGCAAGCAGATTCTCATTCAAAGATGCAAGTTACTATGTAGGAACAAGTTTGTATAGGTATTTCAAAGATGCCCAGAACTGAGCTAAACTTGGTATGTGTCCAACTCCTAGAAATAACTTCATGCCCCATCTCCCTTACTTCCAGCTAGTAAGGATCACATAATTCCTAACAAAAATTTTGACACAGATTGCCAATTCGGGCATTCAGAACATATAGCACGTTGCTGTAAGCAAGCACATTCTCATTCAAAGATGCAAGTTACTATGTAGGAACAAGTTGTATAGGTATTTCAAAGATGCCCAGAACTGAGCTAAACTTGGTATGTGTCCAACTCCTAGAAATAACTTCATGCCCCATCTCCCTTACTTCCAGCTAGTAAGGATCACATAATTCCTAACAAAGTTTTGACACAGATTCCCAATTCGGGCATTCAGAACATATAGCACGTTGCTGTAAGCAAGCACATTTTCATTCAAAGTTGCAAGTTACTATGTAGGAACAAGTTTGTATAGGTATTTCAAAGATGCCCAGAACTGAGCTAAACTTGGTATGTGGCCAACTCCTAGAAATAACTTCATGCCCCATCTCCCTTACTTCCAGCTAGTAAGGATCACATAATTCCTAACAAAGTTTTGACACAGATTCCCAATTCGTGCATTCAGAACATATAGCACGTTGCTGTAAGCAAGCACATTCTCATTCAAAGTTGCAAGTTAATATGTAGGAACAAGTTTGTATAGGTATTTCAAAGATGCCCAGAACTGAGCTAAACTTGGTATGTGTCCAACTCCTAGAAATAACTTCATGCCCCATCTCCCTTACTTCCAGCTAGTAAGGATCACATAATTCCTAACAAAGATTTCACACAGATTCCCAATTCGGGCATTCAGAACATATAGCACGTTGCTGTAAGCAAGCACATTCTCATTCAAAGATGTAAGTTACTATGTAGGAACAAGTTTGTATAGGTATTTCAAAGATGCCCAGAACTGAGCTAAACTTGGTGTGTCTCCAACTCCTAGAAATAACTTCATGCCCCATCTCCCTTACTTCCAGCTAGTAAGGATCACATAATTCCTAACAAAGTTTTGACACAGATTCCCAATTCGGGCATTCAGAACATATAGCACGTTGCTGTAAGCAAGCACATTTTCATTCAAAGTTGCAAATTACTATGTAGGAACAAGTTTGTATAGGTATTTCAAAGATGCCCAGAACTGAGCTAAACTTGGTATGTGTCCAACTCCTAGAAATAACTTCATGCCCCATCTCCCTTACTTCCAGCTAGTAAGGATCACATAATTCCTAACAAAGATTTCACACAGATTCCCAATTCGGGCATTCAGAACATATAGCACGTTGCTGTAAGCAAGCACATTTTCATTCAAAGTTGCAAGTTACTATGTAGGAACAAGTTTGTATAGGTATTTCAAAGATGCCCAGAACTGAGCTAAACTTGGTATGTGTCCAACTCCTAGAAATACCTTCATGCCCCAACTCCCTTACTTCCATCTAGTAAGGATCACATAATTTCTAACAAAGTTTTAACACAGATTCCCAATTCGGGCATTCAGAACATATAGCACGTTGCTGTAAGCAAGCAGATTCTCATTCAAAGATGCAAGTTACTATGTAGGAACAAGTTTGTATAGGTATTTCAAAGATGCCCAGAACTGAGCTAAACGTGGTATGTGTCCAACTCCTAGAAATACCTTCATGCCCCGTCTCCCTTACTTCCAGCTAGTAAGGATCACATAATTCCTAAAAAAGTTTTGACACAGATTCCCAATTCGGGCATTCAGAACATATAGCACGTTGCTGTAAGCAAGCACATTCTCATTCAAAGATGCAAGTTACTATGTAGGAACAAGTTTGTATAGGTATTTCAAAGATGCCCAGAACTGAGCTAAACTTGGTATGTGTCCAACTCCTAGAAATAACTTCATGCCCCATCTCCCTTACTTCCAGCTAGTAAGGATCACATAATTCCTAACAAAGATTTCACACAGATTCCCAATTCGGGCATTCAGAACATATAGCACGTTGCTGTAAGCAAGCACATTCTCATTCAAAGATGTAAGTTACTATGTAGGAAAAAGTTTGTATAGGTATTTCAAAGATGCCCAGAACTGAGCTAAACTTGGTGTGTCTCCAACTCCTAGAAATAACTTCATGCCCCATCTCCCTTACTTCCAGCTAGTAAGGATCACATAATTCCTAACAAAGTTTTGACACAGATTCCCAATTCGGGCATTCAGAACATATAGCACGTTGCTGTAAGCAAGCACATTTTCATTCAAAGTTGCAAGTTACTATGTAGGAACAAGTTTGTATAGGTATTTCAAAGATGCCCAGAACTGAGCTAAACTTGGTATGTGTCCAACTCCTAGAAATAACTTCATGCCCCATCTCCCTTACTTCCAGCTAGTAAGGATCACATAATTCCTAACAAAGATTTCACACAGATTCCCAATTCGGGCATTCAGAACATATAGCACGTTGCTGTAAGCAAGCACATTTTCATTCAAAGTTGCAAGTTACTATGTAGGAACAAGTTTGTATAGGTATTTCAAAGATGCCCAGAACTGAGCTAAACTTGGTATGTGGCCAACTCCTAGAAATAACTTCATGCCCCATCTCCCTTACTTCCAGCTAGTAAGGATCACATAATTCCTAACAAAGTTTTGACACAGATTCCCAATTCGTGCATTCAGAACATATAGCACGTTGCTGTAAGCAAGCACATTCTCATTCAAAGTTGCAAGTTAATATGTAGGAACAAGTTTGTATAGGTATTTCAAAGATGCCCAGAACTGAGCTAAACTTGGTATGTGTCCAACTCCTAGAAATAACTTCATGCCCCATCTCCCTTACTTCCAGCTAGTAAGGATCACATAATTCCTAACAAAGATTTCACACAGATTCCCAATTCGGGCATTCAGAACATATAGCACGTTGCTGTAAGCAAGCACATTCTCATTCAAAGATGTAAGTTACTATGTAGGAACAAGTTTGTATAGGTATTTCAAAGATGCCCAGAACTGAGCTAAACTTGGTGTGTCTCCAACTCCTAGAAATAACTTCATGCCCCATCTCCCTTACTTCCAGCTAGTAAGGATCACATAATTCCTAACAAAGTTTTGACACAGATTCCCAATTCGGGCATTCAGAACATATAGCACGTTGCTGTAAGCAAGCACATTTTCATTCAAAGTTGCAAATTACTATGTAGGAACAAGTTTGTATAGGTATTTCAAAGATGCCCAGAACTGAGCTAAACTTGGTATGTGTCCAACTCCTAGAAATAACTTCATGCCCCATCTCCCTTACTTCCAGCTAGTAAGGATCACATAATTCCTAACAAAGATTTCACACAGATTCCCAATTCGGGCATTCAGAACATATAGCACGTTGCTGTAAGCAAGCACATTTTCATTCAAAGTTGCAAGTTACTATGTAGGAACAAGTTTGTATAGGTATTTCAAAGATGCCCAGAACTGAGCTAAACTTGGTATGTGTCCAACTCCTAGAAATACCTTCATGCCCCAACTCCCTTACTTCCATCTAGTAAGGATCACATAATTTCTAACAAAGTTTTAACACAGATTCCCAATTCGGGCATTCAGAACATATAGCACGTTGCTGTAAGCAAGCAGATTCTCATTCAAAGATGCAAGTTACTATGTAGGAACAAGTTTGTATAGGTATTTCAAAGATGCCCAGAACTGAGCTAAACTTGGTATGTGTCCAACTCCTAGAAATACCTTCATGCCCCGTCTCCCTTACTTCCAGCTAGTCAGGATCACATAATTCCTAAAAAAGTTTTGACACAGATTCCCAATTCGGGCATTCAGAACATATAGCACGTTGCTGTAAGCAAGCACATTCTCATTCAAAGATGCAAGTTACTATGTAGGAACAAGTTTGTATAGGTATTTCAAAGATGCCCAGATCTGAGCTAAACTTGGTATGTGTCCAACTCCTAGAAATAACTTCATGCTCCATCTCCCTTACTTCCACCTAGTAAGGATCACATAATTCCTAACAAAGTTTTGACACAGATTCCCAAATCGGGCATTCAGAACACCTAGCACGTTGCTGCAAGCAAGCACATTCTCATTCAAAGTTGCAAGTTACTATGTAGGAACAAGTTTGTATAGGTATTTCAAAGATGCCCAGAACTGAGCTAAACTTGGTATGTGTCCAACTCCTAGAAATAACTTCATGCCCCATCTCCCTTACTTCCAGCTAGTAAGGATCACATAATTCCTAACAAAGTTTTGACACAGATTGCCAATTCGGGCATTCAGAACATATAGCACGTTGCTGTAAGCAAGCAGATTCTCATTCAAAGATGCAAGTTACTATGTAGGAACAAGTTTGTATAGGTATTTCAAAGATGCCCAGAACTGAGCTAAACTTGGTATGTGTCCAACTCCTAGAAATAACTTCATGCCCCATCTCCCTTACTTCCAGCTAGTAAGGATCACATAATTCCTAACAAAGTTTTGACACAGATTGCCAATTCGGGCATTCAGAACATATAGCACGTTGCTGTAAGCAAGCACATTCTCATTCAAAGATGCAAGTTACTATGTAGGAACAAGTTTGTATAGGTATTTCAAAGATGCACAGAACTGAGCTAAACTTGGTATGTGTCCAACTCCTAGAAATAACTTCATGCCCCATCTCCCTTACTTCCAGCTAGTAAGGATCACATAATTCCTAACAAAGTTTTGACACAGATTCCCAATTCGGGCATTCAGAACATATAGCACGTTGCTGTAAGCAAGCACATTTTCATTCAAAGTTGCAAGTTACTATGTAGGAACAAGTTTGTTTAGGTATTTCAAAGATGCCCAGAACTGAGCTAAACTTGGTATGTGTCCAACTCCTAGAAATAACTTCATGCCCCATCTCCCTTACTTCCAGCTAGTAAGGATCACATAATTCCTAACAAAGTTTTGACACAGATTGCCAATTCGGGCATTCAGAACATATAGCACGTTGCTGTAAGCAAGCACATTTTCATTCAAAGTTGCAAGTTACTATGTAGGAACAAGTTTGTATAGGTATTTCAAAGATGCCCAGAACTGAGCTAAACTTGGTATGTGTCCAACTCCTAGAAATAACTTCATGCCCCATCTACCTTACTTCCAGCTAGTAAGGATCACATAATTCCTAACAAAGTTTTGACACAGATTCCCAATTCGGGCATTCAGAACATATAGCACGTTGCTGCAAGCAAGCAGATTCTCATTCAAAGATGCAAGTTACTATGTAGGAACAAGTTTGTATAGATATTTCAAAGATGCCCAGAACTGAGCTAAACTTGGTATGTGTCCAACTCCTAGAAATAACTTCATGCCCCATCTCCCTTACTTCCAGCTAGTAAGGATCACATAATTCCTAACAAAGTTTTGACACAGATTGCCAATTCGGGCATTCAGAACATATAGCACGTTGCTGTAAGCAAGCACATTTTCATTCAAAGTTGCAAGTTACTATGTAGGAACAAGTTTGTATAGGTATTTCAAAGATGCCCAGAACTGAGCTAAACTTGGTATGTGTCCAACTCCTAGAAATAACTTCATGCCCCATCTCCCTTACTTCCAGCTAGTAAGGATCACATAATTCCTAACAAAGTTTTGACACAGATTCCCAATTCGGGCATTCAGAACATATAGCACGTTGCTGTAAGCAAGCAGATTCTCATTCAAAGATGCAAGTTACTATGTAGGAACAAGTTTGTATAGGTATTTCAAAGATGCCCAGAACTGAGCTAAACTTGGTATGTGTCCAACTCCTAGAAATAACTTCATGCCCCATCTCCCTTACTTCCAGCTAGTAAGGATCACATAATTCCTAACAAAGTTTTGACACAGATTGCCAATTCGGGAATTCAGAACATATAGCACGTTGTTGTAAGCAAGCACATTCTCATTCAAAGATGCAAGTTACTATGTAGGAACAAGTTTGTATAGGTATTTCAAAGATGCCAAGAACTGAGCTAAACTTGGTATGTGTCCAACTCCTAGAAATAACTTCATGCTCCATCTCCCTTACTTCCAGCTAGTAAGGATCACATAATTCCTAACAAAGTTTTGACACAGATTCCCAAATCGGGCATTCAGAACATATAGCACGTTGCTGCAAGCAAGCACATTCTCATTCAAAGTTGCAAGTTACTATGTAGGAACAAGTTTGTATAGGT
>NW_026691375.1:0-127718 GCF_020826845.1 Diceros bicornis minor | reverse complement strand
GCCCTAAGAACCTGAAGGTACGGGAAAGGGCGGAGGGGGGTTCTCTCTCTGCCCCAGACAAGCCCGAGCTGGGTCGGTCCCTCAGACCTGGCCAGGGGCAGCCCATCCCCCGGCGCCCTTCCCCGGGGCATCCAAGTGGCAGGCTCGGCGCCAGCCCCACCCCGCTCGCCACTGCCCGACACATCGTCCCTCCCTCGGGGGGCCTGGGCAGGACAGGGACCCGGCTGTGGGAGGCCTCCAGATCTCAGGCCTGGCACACCGTTTACCAGGCTGCTTCCTCCTCTGACGGGGGCCCAGCACGACGCCCCAGGAGACTTGGCAGCCGCCCCCAGGGCTCTATCCTCTGGAAACTCGTCCCCTGGAAGGGGCCTGGCCCAGGTGCCAGGTTCGGCTGGTCGGCCAGCCTCCTTTGGAGGAAGCAAGGCAAGCCGAGCCAGGCTAGCAGTGGCCCTGGCGTGACACCTGCCACCTCAGGCAGAGGGCCTCCCGCGTGCCCTCCATGGCGGGTTTCTCCCCGGAGCCGTGGCCTGGGCACTAGGAAGGCCGGGCCTCCCCGACTCCCGGGAGGAGGGGCTAGCCCAGTTGCGCCCTGGCCCCCCAAACCCCTCTGGTGCCATCTGCCTGTCTCGGCACTTCTGACTCCACAGAGCCTTTCCTACATCTGGGCTGCCTGCCGTGGCAAAGTGCAGGCGTGGGGTGAGGCCATGGTTTTGTCTTTCCAGGAAAAAATGAGCCCCTGGCCGATGCAGCAGGCCCAGGCAGAGCCTTGAGCTTGAAGCGCAGTAGGTCTGTGGCCCTCAGGGCCAGAGCCATGCTTTCAAGGCAGGGAAGCGGCCTGCAAGCTGAGTGGGAGTGGGGGAGGGGAGGGAGACAGCTGAAGCGAGTCCAGAAGGGCGGCGATGAAGAGCTGCAGCTGGGTCAGAGCCTGGAGGGAGGGCGGGGCCTTCACTGAGGACCGCCCCCCCCCCCCCCGAGGCCAGCCCTAGGCCCCGGCGGTCACGCATGCGCCCTTGGCCTGTGCGGTGTGTGGGGGGTTGAACCCAAGCCCGCAGGGCTCCCGGAGCGGCCAGAGAAAGAAGGGCCCATGGAGAGGTAGGCGAGGTGGGCAGGGGGCGCCACCTTACTCTCCTCAGCTCCCTGAGGGAGAGAGAGAGAGACAGAGACAGAGAGAGAGATCCCTGACCTCTGAGTCTCTGCCTCCACCGCTGGCTGGTGCCAACTCACGCGCCATCCCACTTCCAGCCCATCACCCCCACGCCTGCCCCGGGGCCAGCCACCACCACAGACAGGCCGGTTGGTTCCTGCTCACCTCTGTGCCGTCCCTTCCCGACCTGACCCCAGTGCAGGGGATAAGCTTCAGACAAGTCTTTCCATGTCCCCTCTGCATGACAATAGACTTCCTCCCCTCTCCCATTCCACAGGCCCACCCGGGACATCCACCTTTGTCATTAGCTCAGGAGAGGATGCAAGATGAGAATCTCTGCTATTGTGTGGGGAGACTCAGTTTCCCGGGTTTCCCCCATGGACACATGTTCTTCAGCTGGGTCTGATTTTCTCCAGACAAGCTGTCTTGGGAAGGATTTGGCCAGCCCTAAGAACCTGAAGGGAAAGGGCGGAGGGGGGTTCTCTCTCTGCCCCCGACAGCCCCGAGCTGGGTCCGGTCCCTCAGACCTGGCCAGGGGCATCCTATCCCCCGGCGCCCTTCCCCCGGGGCATCCAAGGGCAGGCTCGGCGCCAGCCCCCACGCCGCTCGCCACTGCCCGACCATCGTCCTCCCTCGGGGGGCCTGGGCAGGACAGGGACCCGGCTGTGGGAGGCCTCCAGATCTCAGGCCTGGCACACCGTTTACCAGGCTGCTTCCTCCTCTGACGGGGGCCCAGCACACGCCCCAGGAGACTTGGCAGCCGCCCCCAGGGCTCTATCCTCTGGAACTCGTCCCCCTTGGAAGGGGCCTGGCCCAGGTGCCAGGTTCGGCTGGTCGGCCAGCCTCCTTTGGAGGAAGCAGGCAAGCTGAGCCAGGCTTGCAGTGGCCCTGGCGTGACACCTGCCACCTCAGGCAGAGGGCCTCCCGCGTGCCCTCCATGGCGGGTTTCTCCCCGGAGCCGTGGCCTGGGCACTAGGAAGGCCGGGCCTCCCCGACTCCCGGGGAGGAGGGGCTAGCCCAGTTGCGCCCTGGCCCCCAAACCCTCTGGTGCCATCTGCCTGTCTCGGCACTTCTGACTCCCACAGAGCCTTTCCTACATCTGGGCTGCCTGCCGTGGCAAAGTGCAGGCGTGGGGTGAGGCCATGGTTTTGTCCTTTCCAGGAAAAAATGTGCCCCTGGCCGATGCAGCAGGCCCAGGCAGAGCCTTGAGCTTGAAGCGCAGTAGGTCTGTGGCCCTCAGGGCCAGAGCCATGCTTTCAAGGGCAGGGAAGCGGCCTGCAAGCTGAGTGGGAGTGGGGGAGGGGAGGGAGACAGCTGAAGCCGAGTCCAGAAGGGCGGCGATGGAAGAGCTGCAGCTGGGTCAGAGCCTGGAGGGAGGGCGGGGCCTTCACTGAGGACCGCCCCCCCCCCCGAGGCCAGCCCTAGGCCCCGGCGGTCTCGCATGCTCCCTTGGCCTGTGCGGTGTGTGGGGGGTTGAACCCAAGCCCGCAGGGCTCCCGGAGCGGCCAGAGAAAGAAGGGCCCATGGAGAGGTAGGCGAGGTGGGCAGGGGCGCCACCTTACTCTCCTCAGCTCCCTGAGGGAGAGAGAGAGAGACAGAGACAGAGAGAGATCCCTGACCTCTGAGTCTCTGCCTCCAACCGCTGGCTGGTGCCAACTCACGCGCCATCCCACTTCCAGCCATCACCCCCACGCCTGCCCCGGGGCCAGCCCCACCACAGGACAGGCCGGTTGGTTCCTGCTCACCTCTGTGCCATCCCTTCCCGACCTGACCCCAGTGCAGGGGATAAGCTTCAGACACAGTCTTTCCATGTCCCTCTGCATGACAATAGACTTCCTCCCCTCTCCCATTCCACAGGCCCACCCGGGACATCCACCTTTGTCATTAGCTCAGGAGAGGATGCAAGATGAGAATCTCTGCTATTGTGTGGGGAGACTCAGTTTCCCGGGTTTCCCCCATGGACACATGTTCTTCAGTTGGGTCCTGATTTTCTCCAGACAAGCTGTCTTGCGAAGGATTTGGCCAGCCCTAAGAACCTGAAGGGAAAGGGCGGAGGGGGGTTCTCTCTCTGCCCCCGACAGGGCCCCGAGCTGGGTCGGTCCCTCAGACCTGGCCAGGGGCAGCCCATCCCCCGGCGCCCTTCCCCGGGGCATCCAAGGGCAGGGCTCGGCGCCAGCCCCACCCCGCTCGCCACTGCCCGACCATCGTCCTCCCTCGGGGGGCCTGGGCAGGACAGGGACCCGGCTGTGGGAGGGCCTCCAGATCTCAGGCCTGCACACCGTTTACCAGGCTGCTTCCTCCTCTGACGGGGGCCCAGCACACGCCCCAGGAGACTTGGCAGCCGCCCCCAGGGCTCTATCCTCTGGAACTCGTCCCCTTGGAAGCGGCCTGGCCCAGGTGCCAGGTTCGGCTGGTCGGCCAGCCTCCTTTGGAGAAAGCAGGCAAGCCGAGCCAGGCTTGCAGTGGCCCTGCGTGACACCTGCCACCTCAGGCAGAGGGCCTCCCGCGTGCCCTCCCATGGCGGGTTTCTCCCCGGAGCCGTGGCCTGGGCACTAGGAAGGCCGGGCCTCCCCGACTCCCGGGAGGAGGGGCTAGCCCAGTATGCGCCCTGGCCCCCAAACCCTCTGGTGCCATCTGCCTGTCTCGGCACTTCTGACTCCACAGAGCCTTTCCTACATCTGGGCTGCCTGCCGTGGCAAAGTGCAGGCGTGGTGTGAGGCCATGTTTTGTCTTTCCAGGAAAAAATGAGCCCCTGGCCGAAGCAGCAGGCCCAGGCAGAGCCTTGAGCTTTGAAGCGCAGTAGGTCTGTGGCCCTCAGGCCAGAGCCATGCTTTCAAGGCAGGGAAGCGGCCTGCAAGCTGAGTGGGAGTGGGGGGAGGGGAGGGAGACAGCTGAAGCCGAGTCCAGAAGGGCGGCGATGGAAGAGCTGCAGCTGGGTCAGAGCCTGGAGGGAGGGCGGGGCCTTCACTGAGGACCCCCCCCCCCCCGAGGCCAGCCCTAGCCCCGGCGGTCACGCATGCGCCCTTGGCATGTGCGTTGTGTGGGGGGTTGAACCCAAGCCCGCAGGGCTCCCGGAGCGGCCAGAGAAAGAAGGGCCCATGGAGAGGTAGGCGAGGTGGGCAGGGGGCGCCACCTTACTCTCCTCAGCTCCCTGAGGGAGAGAGAGAGAGACAGAGACAGAGAGAGAGATCCCTGACCTCTGAGTCTCTGCCTCCACCGCTGGCTGGTGCCAACTCACGCGCCATCCCACTTCCAGCCGTCAGCCCCACGCCTGCCCCGGGGCCAGCCCCACCACAGAGAAGCCTGTTGGTTCCTGCTCACCTCTGTGCCGTCCCTTCCCGACCTGACCCCAGTGCAGGGGATAAGCTTCAGACAAGTCTTTCCATGTCCCTCTGCATGACAATAGACTTCCTCCCCTCTCCCATTCCACAGGCCCACCCGGGACATCCACCTTTGTCATTAGCTCAGGAGAGGATGCAAGATGAGAATCTCTGCTATTGTGTGGGGAGACTCAGTTTCCCGGGTTTCCCCCATGGACACATGTTCTTCAACTGGGTCTGATTTTCTCCAGACAAGCTGTCTTTGGGAAGGAGTTGGCCAGCCCTAAGAACCTGAAGGGAAAGGGCGGAGGGGGGTTCTCTCTCTGCCCCCGACAGCCCCGAGCTGGGTCGGTCCCTCAGACCTGGCCAGGGGCAGCCCATCCCCCGGTGCCCTTCCTCGGGGCATCCAAGGGCAGGCTCGGCGCCAGCCCCACCCCGCTCGCCACTGCCCGACCATCGTCCTCCCTCGGGGGGCCTGGGCAGGACAGGGACCCGGCTGTGGGAGGCCTCCAGATCTCAGGCCTGGCACACCGTTTACCAGGCTGCTTCCTCCTCTGACGGGGGCCCAGCACACGCCCCAGGAGACTTGGCAGCCGCCCCCAGGGCTCTAGCCTCTGGAACTCGTCCCCTTGGAAGGGGCCTGGCCCAGGTGCCAGGTTCGGCTGGTCGGCCAGCCTCCTTTGGAGGAAGCAGGCAAGCCGAGCCAGGCTTGCAGTGGCCCTGGCGTGACACCTGCCACCTCAGGCAGAGGGCCTCCCGCGTGCCCTCCATGGCGGGTTTCTCCCCGGAGCCGTGGCCTGGGCACTAGGAAGGCCGGGCCTCCCCGACTCCCGGGAGGAGGGGCTAGCCCAGTTGCGCCCTGGCCCCCAAACCCTCTGGTGCCATCTGCCTGTCTCGGCACTTCTGACTCCACAGAGCCTTTCCTACATCTGGGCTGCCTGCCGTGGCAAAGTGGAGCCGTAGGGTGAGGACATGGTTTTGTCTTTCCAGGAAAAAATGAGCCCCTGGCCGAAGCAGCAGGCCCAGGCAGAGCCTTGAGCTTGAAGCGCAGTAGTTCTGTGGCCCTCAGGGCCAGAGCCATGCTTTCAAGGCAGGGAAGCGGCCTGCAAGCTGAGTGGGAGTGGGGGAGGGGGAGGGAGACAGCTGAAGCCGAGTCCAGAAGGGCGGCGATGGAAGAGCTGCAGCTGGGTCAGAGCCTGGAGGGAGGGCGGGGCCTTCACTGAGGACCCCCCCCCCGAGGCCAGCCCTAGGCCCCGGCGGTCACGCATGCGCCCTTGGCCTGTGCGGTGTGTGGGGGGTTGAACCCAAGCCCGCAGGGCTCCCGGAGCGGCCAGAGAAAGAAGGGCCCATGGAGAGGTAGGCGAGGTGGGCAGGGGGCGCCACCTTACTCTCCTCAGCTCCCTGAGGGAGAGAGAGAGAGACAGAGACAGAGAGAGAGATCCCTGACCTCTGAGTCTCTGCCTCCACCGCTGGCTGGTGCCAACTCACGGGCCATCCCACTTCCAGCCATCACCCCCACGCCTGCCCCGGGGCCAGCCCCACCACAGACAGGCCGGTTGGTTCCTGCTCACCTCTGTGCCGTCCCTTCCCGACCTGACCCCAGTGCAGGGGATAAGCTTCAGACAAGTCTTTCCATGTCCCTCTGCATGACAATAGACTTCCTCCCCTCTCCCATTCCACAGGCCCACCCGGGACATCCACCTTTGTCATTAGCTCAGGAGAGGATGCAAGATGAGAATCTCTGCTATTGTGTGGGGAGACTCAGTTTCCCGGGTTTCCCCCCATGGACACATGTTCTTCAGTTGGGTCTGATTTTCTCCAGACAAGCTGTCTTGGGAAGGATTTGGCCAGCCCTAAGAACCTGAAGGGAAAGGGCTGAGGGGGGTTCTCTCTCTGCCCCCGACAGCCCCGAGCTGGATCGGTCCCTCAGACCTGGCCAGGGGCAGCCCATCCCCCGGCGCCCTTCCCCGGGGCATCCAAGGGCAGGCTCGGCGCCAGCCCCACCCCGCTCGCCACTGCCCGACCATCGTCCTCCCTCGGGGGGCCTGGGCAGGACAGGGACCCGGCTGTGGGAGGCCTCCAGATCTCAGGCCTGGCACACCGTTTACCAGGCTGCTTCCTCCTCTGACGGGGGCCCAGCACACGCCCCAGGAGACTTGGCAGCCGCCCCCAGGGCTCTATCCTCTGGAACTCGTCCCCTTGGAAGGGGCCTGGCCCAGGTGCCAGGTTCGGCTGGTCGGCCAGCCTCCTTTGGAGGAAGCAGGCAAGCCGAGCCAGGCTTGCAGTGGCCCTGGCGTGACACCTGCCACCTCAGGCAGAGGGCCTCCCGCGTGCCCTCCATGGCGGGTTTCTCCCCGGAGCCGTGGCCTGGGCACTAGGAAGGCCGGGCCTCCCCGACTCCCGGGAGGAGGGGCTAGCCCACTTGCGCCCTGGCCCCCAAACCCTCTGGTGCCATCTGCCTGTCTCGGCACTTCTGACTCCACAGAGCCTTTCCTACATCTGGGCTGCCTGCCGTGGCAAAGTGCAGGCGTAGGGTGAGGACATGGTTTTGTCTTTCCAGGAAAAAATGAGCCCCTGGCCGAAGCAGCAGGCCCAGGCAGAGCCTTGAGCTTGAAGCCCAGTAGGTCTGTGGCCCTCAGGGCCAGAGCCATGCTTTCAAGGCAGGGAAGCGGCCTGCAAGCTGAGTGGGAGTGGGGGAGGGGAGGGAGACAGCTGAAGCCGAGTCCAGAAGGGCGGCGATGGAAGAGCTGCAGCTGGGTCAGAGCCTGGAGGGAGGGCGGGGCCTTCACTTAGGACCCCCCCCCCCCCGAGGCCAGCCCTAGGCCCCGGCGGTCACGCATGCGCCCTTGGCCTGTGCGGTGTGTGGGGGGTTGAAGCCAAGCCCGCAGGGCTCCCGGAGCGGCCAGAGAAAGAAGGGCCCATGGAGAGGTAGGCGAGTTGGGCAGGGGGCGCCACCTTACTCTCCTCAGCTCCCTGAGGGAGAGAGAGAGAGACAGAGACAGAGAGAGAGATCCCTGACCTCTGAGTCTCTGCCTCCACCGCTGGCTGGTGCCAACTCACGCGCCATCCCACTTCCAGCCATCACCCCCACGCCTGCCCCGGGGCCAGCCCCACCACAGACAGGCCTGTTGGTTCCTGCTCACCTCTGTGCCGTCCCTTCCCGACCTGACCCCAGTGCAGGGGATAAGCTTCAGACAAGTCTTTCCATGTCCCTCTGCATGACAATAGACTTCCTCCCCTCTCCCATTCCACAGGCCCACCCGGGACATCCACCTTTGTCATTATCTCAGGAGAGGATGCAAGATGAGAATCTCTGCTATTGTGTGGGGAGACTCAGTTTCCCGGGTTTCCCCCATGGACACATGTTCTTCAGCTGGGTCTGATTTTCTCCAGACAAGCTGTCTTGGGAAGGATTTGGCCAGCCCTAAGAACCTGAAGGGAAAGGGCGGAGGGGGGTTCTCTCTCTGCCCCCGACAGCCCCGAGCTGGGTCGGTCCCTCAGACCTGGCCAGGGGCATCCCATCCCCCGGCGCCCTTCCCCGGGGCATCCAAGGGCAGGCTGGGCGCCAGCCCCACCCCGCTCGCCACTGCCCGACCATCGTCCTCCCTCGGGGGGCCTGGGCAGGACAGGGACCCGGCTGTGGGAGGCCTCCAGATCTCAGGCCTGGCACACCGTTTACCAGGCTGCTTCCTCCTCTGACGGGGGCCCAGCACACGCCCCAGGAGACTTGGCAGCCGCCCCCAGGGCTCTATCCTCTGGAACTCGTCCCCTTGGAAGGGGCCTGGCCCAGGTGCCAGGTTCGGCTGGTCGGCCAGCCTCCTTTGGAGGAAGCAGGCAAGCCGAGCCAGGCTTGCAGTGGCCCTGGCGTGACACCTGCCACCTCAGGCAGAGGGCCTCCCGCGTGCCCTCCATGGCGGGTTTCTCCCCGGAACCGTGGCCTGGGCACTAGGAAGGCCGGGCCTCCCCGACTCCCGGGAGGAGGGGCTAGCCCAGTTGCGCCCTGGCACCCAAACCCTCTGGTGCCATCTGCCTCTCTCGGCACTTCTGACTCCACAGAGCCTTTCCTACATCTGGGCTGCCTGCCGTGGCAAAGTGCAGGCGTGGGGTGAGGCCATGGTTTTGTCTTTCCAGGAAAAAATGAGCCCCTGGCCGAAGCAGCAGGCCCAGGCAGAGCCTTGAGCTTGAAGCGCAGTAGGTCTGTGGCCCTCAGGGCCAGAGCCATGCTTTCAAGGCAGGGAAGCGGCCTGCAAGCTGAGTGGGAGTGGGGGAGGGGAGGGAGACAGCTGAAGCCGAGTCCAGAAGGGCGGCGATGGAAGAGCTGCAGCTGGGTCAGAGCCTGGAGGGAGGGCGGGGCCTTCACTGAGGACCCCCCCCCCACCGAGGCCAGCCCTAGGCCCCGGAGGTCACGCATGCGCCCTTGGCCTGTGCGGTGTGTGGGGGGTTGAACCCAAGCCCGCAGGGCTCCCGGAGCGGCCAGAGAAAGAAGGGCCCATGGAGAGGTAGGCGAGGTGGGCAGGGGGCGCCACCTTACTCTCCTCAGCTCCCTGAGGGAGAGAGAGAGAGACAGAGACAGAGAGAGAGATCCCTGACCTCTGAGTCTCTGCCTCCACCGCTGGCTGGTGCCAACTCACGCGCCATCCCACTTCCAGCCATCACCCCCACGCCTGCCCCGGGGCCAGCCCCACCACAGACAGGCCGGTTGGTTCCTGCTCACCTCTGTGCCGTCCCTTCCCGACCTGACCCCAGTGCAGGGGATAAGCTTCAGACAAGTCTTTCCATGTCCCTCTGCATGACAATAGACTTCCTCCCCTCTCCCATTCCACAGGCCCACCCGGGACATCCACCTTTGTCATTAGCTCAGGAGAGGATGCAAGATGAGAATCTCTGCTATTGTGTGGGGAGACTCAGTTTCCCGGGTTTCCCCCATGGACACATGTTCTTCAGCTGGGTCTGATTTTCTCCAGACAAGCTGTCTTGGGAAGGATTTGGCCAGCCCTTAGAACCTGAAGGGAAAGGGCGGAGGGGGGTTCTCTCTCTGCCCCCGACAGCCCCGAGCTGGGTCGGTCCCTCAGACCTGGCCAGGGGCAGCCCATCCCCCGGTGCCCTTCCTCGGGGCATCCAAGGGCAGGCTCGGCGCCAGCCCCACCCCGCTCGCCACTGCCCGACCATCGTCCTCCCTCGGGGGGCCTGGGCAGGACAGGGACCCGGCTGTGGGAGGCCTCCAGATCTCAGGCCTGGCACACCGTTTACCAGGCTGCTTCCTCCTCTGACGGGGGCCCAGCACACGCCCCAGGAGACTTGGCAGCCGCCCCCAGGGCTCTAGCCTCTGGAACTCGTCCCCTTGGAAGGGGCCTGGCCCAGGTGCCAGGTTCGGCTGGTCGGCCAGCCTCCTTTGGAGGAAGCAGGCAAGCCGAGCCAGGCTTGCAGTGGCCCTGGCGTGACACCTGCCACCTCAGGCAGAGGGCCTCCCGCGTGCCCTCCATGGCGGGTTTCTCCCCGGAGCCGTGGCCTGGGCACTAGGAAGGCCGGGCCTCCCCGACTCCCGGGAGGAGGGGCTAGCCCAGTTGCGCCCTGGCCCCCAAACCCTCTGGTGCCATCTGCCTGTCTCGGCACTTCTGACTCCACAGAGCCTTTCCTACATCTGGGCTGCCTGCCGTGGCAAAGTGCAGGCGTAGGGTGAGGACATGGTTTTGTCTTTCCAGGAAAAAATGAGCCCCTGGCCGAAGCAGCAGGCCCAGGCAGAGCCTTGAGCTTGAAGCCCAGTAGGTCTGTGGCCCTCAGGGCCAGAGCCATGCTTTCAAGGCAGGGAAGCGGCCTGCAAGCTGAGTGGGAGTGGGGGAGGGGAGGGAGACAGCTGAAGCCGAGTCCAGAAGGGCGGCGATGGAAGAGCTGCAGCTGGGTCAGAGCCTGGAGGGAGGGCGGGGCCTTCACTTAGGCCCCCCCCCCCCCCGAGGCCAGCCCTAGGCCCCGGCGGTCACGCATGCGCCCTTGGCCTGTGCGGTGTGTGGGGGGTTGAACCCAAGCCCGCAGGGCTCCCGGAGCGGCCAGAGAAAGAAGGGCCCATGGAGAGGTAGGCGAGTTGGGCAGGGGGCGCCACCTTACTCTCCTCAGCTCCCTGAGGGAGAGAGAGAGAGACAGAGACAGAGAGAGAGATCCCTGACCTCTGAGTCTCTGCCTCCACCGCTGGCTGGTGCCAACTCACGCGCCATCCCACTTCCAGCCATCACCCCCACGCCTGCCCCGGGGCCAGCCCCACCACAGACAGGCCGGTTGGTTCCTGCTCACCTCTGTGCCGTCCCTTCCCGACCTGACCCCAGTGCAGGGGATAAGCTTCAGACAAGTCTTTCCATGTCCCTCTGCATGACAATAGACTTTCTCCCCTCTCCCATTCCACAGGCCCACCCGGGACATCCACCTTTGTCATTAGCTCAGGAGAGGATGCAAGATGAGAATCTCTGCTATTGTGTGGGGAGACTCAGTTTCCCGGGTTTCCCCCATGGACACATGTTCTTCAGTTGGGTCTGATTTTCTCCAGACAAGCTGTCTTGCGAAGGATTTGGCCAGCCCTAAGAACCTGAAGGGAAAGGGCGGAGGGGGGTTCTCTCTCTGCCCCCGACAGCCCCGAGCTGGGTCGGTCCCTCAGACCTGGCCAGGGGCAGCCCATCCCCCGGCGCCCTTCCCCGGGGCATCCAAGGGCAGGCTCGGCGCCAGCCCCACCCCGCTCGCCACTGCCCGACCATCGTCCTCCCTCGGGGGGCCTGGGCAGGACAGGGACCCGGCTGTGGGAGGCCTCCAGATCTCAGGCCTGGCACACCGTTTACCAGGCTGCTTCCTCCTCTGACGGGGGCCCAGCACACGCCCCAGGAGACTTGGCAGCCGCCCCCAGGGCTCTATCCTCTGGAACTCGTCCCCTTGGAAGCGGCCTGGCCCAGGTGCCAGGTTCGGCTGGTCGGCCAGCCTCCTTTGGAGAAAGCAGGCAAGCCGAGCCAGGCTTGCAGTGGCCCTGGCGTGACACCTGCCACCTCAGGCAGAGGGCCTCCCGCGTGCCCTCCATGGCGGGTTTCTCCCCGGAGCCGTGGCCTGGGCACTAGGAAGGCCGGGCCTCCCCGACTCCCGGGAGGAGGGGCTAGCCCAGTTGCGCCCTGGCCCCCAAACCCTCTGGTGCCATCTGCCTGTCTCGGCACTTCTGACTCCACAGAGCCTTTCCTACATCTGGGCTGCCTGCCGTGGCAAAGTGCAGGCGTGGGGTGAGGCCATGGTTTTGTCTTTCCAGGAAAAAATGAGCCCCTGGCCGAAGCAGCAGGCCCAGGCAGAGCCTTGAGCTTGAAGCCCAGTAGGTCTGTGGCCCTCAGGGCCAGAGCCATGCTTTCAAGGCAGGGAAGCGGCCTGCAAGCTGAGTGGGAGTGGGGGAGGGGAGGGAGACAGCTGAAGAAGAGTCCAGAAGGGCGGCGATGGAAGAGCTGCAGCTGGGTCAGAGCCTGGAGGGAGGGCGGGGCCTTCACTGAGGACCCCCCCGCGAGGCCAGCCCTAGGCACCGGCGGTCACGAATGCGCCCTTGGCCTGTGCGGTGTGTGGGGGGTTGAACCCAAGCCCGCAGGGCTCCCGGAGCGGCCAGAGAAAGAAGGGCCCATGGAGAGGTAGGCGAGGTGGGCAGGGGGCGCCACCTTACTCTCCTCAGCTCCCTGAGGGAGAGAGAGAGAGACAGAGACAGAGAGAGAGATCCCTGACCTCTGAGTCTCTGCCTCCACCGCTGGCTGGTGCCAACTCACGCGCCATCCCACTTCCAGCCATCACCCCCACGCCTGCCCCGGGGCCAGCCCCACCACAGACAGGCCGGTTGGTTCCTGCTCACCTCTGTGCCGTCCCTTCCCGACCTGACCCCAGTGCAGGGGATAAGCTTCAGACAAGTCTTTCCATGTCCCTCTGCATGACAATAGACTTCCTCCCCTCTCCCATTCCACAGGCCCACCCGGGACATCCATCTTTGTCATTAGCTCAGGAGAGGATGCAAGATGAGAATCTCTGCTATTGTGTGGGGAGACTCAGTTTCCCGGGTTTCCCCCATGGACACATGTTCTTCAGTTGGGTCTGATTTTCTCCAGACAAGCTGTCTTGGGAAGGATTTGGCCAGCCCTAAGAACCTGAAGGGAAAGGGCGGAGGGGGGTTCTCTCTCTGCCCCCGACAGCCCCGAGCTGGGTCGGTCCCTCAGACCTGGCCAGGGGCAGCCCATCCCCCGGCGCCCTTCCCCGGGGCATCCAAGGGCAGGCTCGGCGCCAGCCCCACCCCGCTCGCCACTGCCCGACCATCGTCCTCCCTCGGGGGGCCTGGGCAGGTCAGGGACCCGGCTGTGGGAGGCCTCCAGATCTCAGGCCTGGCACACCGTTTACCAGGCTGCTTCCTCCTCTGACGGGGGCCCAGCACACGCCCCAGGAGACTTGGCAGCCGCCCCCAGGGCTCTATCCTCTGGAACTCGTCCCCTTGGAAGGGGCCTGGCCCAGGTGCCAGGTTCGGCTGGTCGGCCAGCCTCCTTTGGAGAAAGCAGGCAAGCCGAGCCAGGCTTGCAGTGGCCCTGGCGTGACACCTGCCACCTCAGGCAGAGGGCCTCCCGCGTGCCCTCCATGGCGGGTTTCTCCCCGGAGCCGTGGCCTGGGCACTAGGAAGGCCGGGCCTCCCCGACTCCCGGGAGGAGGGGCTAGCCCAGTTGCGCCCTGGCCCCCAAACCCTCTGGTGCCATCTGCCTGTCTCGGCACTTCTGACTCCACAGAGCCTTTCCTACATCTGGGCTGCCTGCCGTGGCAAAGTGCAGGCGTGGGTTGAGGCCATGGTTTTGTCTTTCCAGGAAAAAATGATCAGCTGGCCGAAGCAGCAGGCCCAGGCAGAGCCTTGAGCTTGAAGCCCAGTAGGTCTGTGGCCCTCAGGGCCAGAGCCATGCTTTCAAGGCAGGGAAGCGGCCTGCAAGCTGAGTGGGAGTGGGGGAGGGGAGGGAGACAGCTGAAGCCGAGTCCAGAAGGGCGGCGATGGAAGAGCTGCAGCTGGGTCAGAGCCTGGAGGGAGGGCGGGGCCTTCACTTAGGACCCCCCCCCCCCGAGGCCAGCCCTAGGCCCCGGCGGTCACGCATGCGCCCTTGGCCTGTGCGGTGTGTGGGGGGTTGAACCCAAGCCCGCAGGGCTCCCGGAGCGGCCAGAGAAAGAAGGGCCCATGGAGAGGTAGGCGAGTTGGGCAGGGGGCGCCACCTTACTCTCCTCAGCTCCCTGAGGGAGAGAGAGAGAGACAGAGACAGAGAGAGAGATCCCTGACCTCTGAGTCTCTGCCTCCACCGCTGGCTGGTGCCAACTCACGCGCCATCCCACTTCCAGCCATCACCCCCACGCCTGCCCCGGGGCCAGCCCCACCACAGACAGGCCGGTTGGTTCCTGCTCACCTCTGTGCCGTCCCTTCCCGACCTGACCCCAGTGCAGGGGATAAGCTTCAGACAAGTCTTTCCATGTCCCTCTGCATGACAATAGACTTTCTCCCCTCTCCCATTCCACAGGCCCACCCGGGACATCCACCTTTGTCATTAGCTCAGGAGAGGATGCAAGATGAGAATCTCTGCTATTGTGTGGGGAGACTCAGTTTCCCGGGTTTCCCCCATGGACACATGTTCTTCAGTTGGGTCTGATTTTCTCCAGACAAGCTGTCTTGGGAAGGATTTGGCCAGCCCTAAGAACCTGAAGGGAAAGGGCGGAGGGGGGTTCTCTCTCTGCCCCCGACAGCCCCGAGCTGGGTCGGTCCCTCAGACCTGGCCAGGGGCAGCCCATCCCCCGGCGCCCTTCCCCGGGGCATCCAAGGGCAGGCTCGGCGCCAGCCCCACCCCGCTCGCCACTGCCCGACCATCGTCCTCCCTCGGGGGGCCTGGGCAGGACAGGGACCCGGCTGTGGGAGGCCTCCAGATCTCAGGCCTGGCACACCGTTTACCAGGCTGCTTCCTCCTCTGACGGGGGCCCAGCACACGCCCCAGGAGACTTGGCAGCCGCCCCCAGGGCTCTATCCTCTGGAACTCGTCCCCTTGGAAGCGGCCTGGCCCAGGTGCCAGGTTCGGCTGGTCGGCCAGCCTCCTTTGGAGAAAGCAGGCAAGCCGAGCCAGGCTTGCAGTGGCCCTGGCGTGACACCTGCCACCTCAGGCAGAGGGCCTCCCGCGTGCCCTCCATGGCGGGTTTCTCCCCGGAGCCGTGGCCTGGGCACTAGGAAGGCCGGGCCTCCCCGACTCCCGGGAGGAGGGGCTAGCCCAGTTGCGCCCTGGCCCCCAAACCCTCTGGTGCCATCTGCCTGTCTCGGCACTTCTGACTCCACAGAGCCTTTCCTACATCTGGGCTGCCTGCCGTGGCAAAGTGCAGGCGTGGGGTGAGGCCATGGTTTTGTCTTTCCAGGAAAAAATGAGCCCCTGGCCGAAGCAGCAGGCCCAGGCAGAGCCTTGAGCTTGAAGCCCAGTAGGTCTGTGGCCCTCAGGGCCAGAGCCATGCTTTCAAGGCAGGGAAGCGGCCTGCAAGCTGAGTGGGAGTGGGGGAGGGGAGGGAGACAGCTGAAGCCGAGTCCAGAAGGGCGGCGATGGAAGAGCTGCAGCTGGGTCAGAGCCTGGAGGGAGGGCGGGGCCTTCACTGAGGACCCCCCCGCGAGGCCAGCCCTAGGCACCGGCGGTCACGAATGCGCCCTTGGCCTGTGCGGTGTGTGGGGGGTTGAACCCAAGCCCGCAGGGCTCCCGGAGCGGCCAGAGAAAGAAGGGCCCATGGAGAGGTAGGCGAGGTGGGCAGGGGGCGCCACCTTACTCTCCTCAGCTCCCTGAGGGAGAGAGAGAGAGACAGAGACAGAGAGAGAGATCCCTGACCTCTGAGTCTCTGCCTCCACCGCTGGCTGGTGCCAACTCACGCGCCATCCCACTTCCAGCCATCACCCCCACGCCTGCCCCGGGGCCAGCCCCACCACAGACAGGCCGGTTGGTTCCTGCTCACCTCTGTGCCGTCCCTTCCCGACCTGACCCCAGTGCAGGGGATAAGCTTCAGACAAGTCTTTCCATGTCCCTCTGCATGACAATAGACTTCCTCCCCTCTCCCATTCCACAGGCCCACCCGGGACATCCATCTTTGTCATTAGCTCAGGAGAGGATGCAAGATGAGAATCTCTGCTATTGTGTGGGGAGACTCAGTTTCCCGGGTTTCCCCCATGGACACATGTTCTTCAGTTGGGTCTGATTTTCTCCAGACAAGCTGTCTTGGGAAGGATTTGGCCAGCCCTAAGAACCTGAAGGGAAAGGGCGGAGGGGGGTTCTCTCTCTGCCCCCGACAGCCCCGAGCTGGGTCGGTCCCTCAGACCTGGCCAGGGGCAGCCCATCCCCCGGCGCCCTTCCCCGGGGCATCCAAGGGCAGGCTCGGCGCCAGCCCCACCCCGCTCGCCACTGCCCGACCATCGTCCTCCCTCGGGGGGCCTGGGCAGGTCAGGGACCCGGCTGTGGGAGGCCTCCAGATCTCAGGCCTGGCACACCGTTTACCAGGCTGCTTCCTCCTCTGACGGGGGCCCAGCACACGCCCCAGGAGACTTGGCAGCCGCCCCCAGGGCTCTATCCTCTGGAACTCGTCCCCTTGGAAGGGGCCTGGCCCAGGTGCCAGGTTCGGCTGGTCGGCCAGCCTCCTTTGGAGAAAGCAGGCAAGCCGAGCCAGGCTTGCAGTGGCCCTGGCGTGACACCTGCCACCTCAGGCAGAGGGCCTCCCGCGTGCCCTCCATGGCGGGTTTCTCCCCGGAGCCGTGGCCTGGGCACTAGGAAGGCCGGGCCTCCCCGACTCCCGGGAGGAGGGGCTAGCCCAGTTGCGCCCTGGCCCCCAAACCCTCTGGTGCCATCTGCCTGTCTCGGCACTTCTGACTCCACAGAGCCTTTCCTACATCTGGGCTGCCTGCCGTGGCAAAGTGCAGGCGTGGGTTGAGGCCATGGTTTTGTCTTTCCAGGAAAAAATGATCCGCTGGCCGAAGCAGCAGGCCCAGGCAGAGCCTTGAGCTTGAAGCCCAGTAGGTCTGTGGCCCTCAGGGCCAGAGCCATGCTTTCAAGGCAGGGAAGCGGCCTGCAAGCTGAGTGGGAGTGGGGGAGGGGAGGGAGACAGCTGAAGCCGAGTCCAGAAGGGCGGCGATGGAAGAGCTGCAGCTGGGTCAGAGCCTGGAGGGAGGGCGGGGCCTTCACTTAGGACCCCCCCCCCCCCGAGGCCAGCCCTAGGCCCCGGCGGTCACGCATGCGCCCTTGGCCTGTGCGGTGTGTGGGGGGTTGAACCCAAGCCCGCAGGGCTCCCGGAGCGGCCAGAGAAAGAAGGGCCCATGGAGAGGTAGGCGAGTTGGGCAGGGGGCGCCACCTTACTCTCCTCAGCTCCCTGAGGGAGAGAGAGAGAGACAGAGACAGAGAGAGAGATCCCTGACCTCTGAGTCTCTGCCTCCACCGCTGGCTGGTGCCAACTCACGCGCCATCCCAATTCCAGCCATCACCCCCACGCCTGCCCCGGGGCCAGCCCCACCACAGACAGGCCGGTTGGTTCCTGCTCACCTCTGTGCCGTCCCTTCCCGACCTGACCCCAGTGCAGGGGATAAGCTTCAGACAAGTCTTTCCATGTCCCTCTGCATGACAATAGACTTTCTCCCCTCTCCCATTCCACAGGCCCACCCGGGACATCCACCTTTGTCATTAGCTCAGGAGAGGATGCAAGATGAGAATCTCTGCTATTGTGTGGGGAGACTCAGTTTCCCGGGTTTCCCCCATGGACACATGTTCTTCAGTTGGGTCTGATTTTCTCCAGACAAGCTGTCTTGGGAAGGATTTGGCCAGCCCTAAGAACCTGAAGGGAAAGGGCGGAGGGGGGTTCTCTCTCTGCCCCCGACAGCCCCGAGCTGGGTCGGTCCCTCAGACCTGGCCAGGGGCAGCCCATCCCCCGGCGCCCTTCCCCGGGGCATCCAAGGGCAGGCTCGGCGCCAGCCCCACCCCGCTCGCCACTGCCCGACCATCGTCCTCCCTCGGGGGGCCTGGGCAGGACAGGGACCCGGCTGTGGGAGGCCTCCAGATCTCAGGCCTGGCACACCGTTTACCAGGCTGCTTCCTCCTCTGACGGGGGCCCAGCACACGCCCCAGGAGAATTGGCAGCCGCCCCCAGGGCTCTATCCTCTGGAACTCGTCCCCTTGGAAGCGGCCTGGCCCAGGTGCCAGGTTCGGCTGGTCGGCCAGCCTCCTTTGGAGAAAGCAGGCAAGCCGAGCCAGGCTTGCAGTGGCCCTGGCGTGACACCTGCCACCTCAGGCAGAGGGCCTCCCGCGTGCCCTCCATGGCGGGTTTCTCCCCGGAGCCGTGGCCTGGGCACTAGGAAGGCCGGGCCTCCCCGACTCCCGGGAGGAGGGGCTAGCCCAGTTGCGCCCTGGCCCCCAAACCCTCTGGTGCCATCTGCCTGTCTCGGCACTTCTGACTCCACAGAGCCTTTCCTACATCTGGGCTGCCTGCCGTGGCAAAGTGCAGGCGTGGGGTGAGGCCATGGTTTTGTCTTTCCAGGAAAAAATGAGCCCCTGGCCGAAGCAGCAGGCCCAGGCAGAGCCTTGAGCTTGAAGCCCAGTAGGTCTGTGGCCCTCAGGGCCAGAGCCATGCTTTCAAGGCAGGGAAGCGGCCTGCAAGCTGAGTGGGAGTGGGGGAGGGGAGGGAGACAGCTGAAGCCGAGTCCAGAAGGGCGGCGATGGAAGAGCTGCAGCTGGGTCAGAGCCTGGAGGGAGGGCGGGGCCTTCACTGAGGACCCCCCCGCGAGGCCAGCCCTAGGCACCGGCGGTCAAGCATGCGCCCTTGGCCTGTGCGGTGTGTGGGGGGTTGAACCCAAGCCCGCAGGGCTCCCGGAGCGGCCAGAGAAAGAAGGGCCCATGGAGAGGTAGGCGAGGTGGGCAGGGGGCGCCACCTTACTCTCCTCAGCTCCCTGAGGGAGAGAGAGAGAGACAGAGACAGAGAGAGAGATCCCTGACCTCTGAGTCTCTGCCTCCACCGCTGGCTGGTGCCAACTCACGCGCCATCCCACTTCCAGCCATCACCCCCACGCCTGCCCCGGGGCCAGCCCCACCACAGACAGGCCGGTTGGTTCCTGCTCACCTCTGTGCCGTCCCTTCCCGACCTGACCCCAGTGCAGGGGATAAGCTTCAGACAAGTCTTTCCATGTCCCTCTGCATGACAATAGACTTCCTCCCCTCTCCCATTCCACAGGCCCACCCGGGACATCCATCTTTGTCATTAGCTCAGGAGAGGATGCAAGATGAGAATCTCTGCTATTGTGTGGGGAGACTCAGTTTCCCGGGTTTCCCCCATGGACACATGTTCTTCAGTTGGGTCTGATTTTCTCCAGACAAGCTGTCTTGGGAAGGATTTGGCCAGCCCTAAGAACCTGAAGGGAAAGGGCGGAGGGGGGTTCTCTCTCTGCCCCCGACAGCCCCGAGCTGGGTCGGTCCCTCAGACCTGGCCAGGGGCAGCCCATCCCCCGGCGCCCTTCCCCGGGGCATCCAAGGGCAGGCTCGGCGCCAGCCCCACCCCGCTCGCCACTGCCCGACCATCGTCCTCCCTCGGGGGGCCTGGGCAGGACAGGGACCCGGCTGTGGGAGGCCTCCAGATCTCAGGCCTGGCACACCGTTTACCAGGCTGCTTCCTCCTCTGACGGGGGCCCAGCACACGCCCCAGGAGACTTGGCAGCCGCCCCCAGGGCTCTATCCTCTGGAACTCGTCCCCTTGGAAGCGGCCTGGCCCAGGTGCCAGGTTCGGCTGGTCGGCCAGCCTCCTTTGGAGAAAGCAGGCAAGCCGAGCCAGGCTTGCAGTGGCCCTGGCGTGACACCTGCCACCTCAGGCAGAGGGCCTCCCGCGTGCCCTCCATGGCGGGTTTCTCCCCGGAGCCGTGGCCTGGGCACTAGGAAGGCCGGGCCTCCCCGACTCCCGGGAGGAGGGGCTAGCCCAGTTGCGCCCTGGCCCCCAAACCCTCTGGTGCCATCTGCCTGTCTCGGCACTTCTGACTCCACAGAGCCTTTCCTACATCTGGGCTGCCTGCCGTGGCAAAGTGCAGGCGTGGGGTGAGGCCATGGTTTTGTCTTTCCAGGAAAAAATGAGCCCCTGGCCGAAGCAGCAGGCCCAGGCAGAGCCTTGAGCTTGAAGCCCAGTAGGTCTGTGGCCCTCAGGGCCAGAGCCATGCTTTCAAGGCAGGGAAGCGGCCTGCAAGCTGAGTGGGAGTGGGGGAGGGGAGGGAGACAGCTGAAGCCGAGTCCAGAAGGGCGGCGATGGAAGAGCTGCAGCTGGGTCAGAGCCTGGAGGGAGGGCGGGGCCTTCACTGAGGACCCCCCCGCGAGGCCAGCCCTAGGCACCGGCGGTCACGAATGCGCCCTTGGCCTGTGCGGTGTGTGGGGGGTTGAACCCAAGCCCGCAGGGCTCCCGGAGCGGCCAGAGAAAGAAGGGCCCATGGAGAGGTAGGCGAGGTGGGCAGGGGGCGCCACCTTACTCTCCTCAGCTCCCTGAGGGAGAGAGAGAGAGACAGAGACAGAGAGAGAGATCCCTGACCTCTGAGTCTCTGCCTCCACCGCTGGCTGGTGCCAACTCACGCGCCATCCCACTTCCAGCCATCACCCCCACGCCTGCCCCGGGGCCAGCCCCACCACAGACAGGCCGGTTGGTTCCTGCTCACCTCTGTGCCGTCCCTTCCCGACCTGACCCCAGTGCAGGGGATAAGCTTCAGACAAGTCTTTCCATGTCCCTCTGCATGACAATAGACTTCCTCCCCTCTCCCATTCCACAGGCCCACCCGGGACATCCATCTTTGTCATTAGCTCAGGAGAGGATGCAAGATGAGAATCTCTGCTATTGTGTGGGGAGACTCAGTTTCCCGGGTTTCCCCCATGGACACATGTTCTTCAGTTGGGTCTGATTTTCTCCAGACAAGCTGTCTTGGGAAGGATTTGGCCAGCCCTAAGAACCTGAAGGGAAAGGGCGGAGGGGGGTTCTCTCTCTGCCCCCGACAGCCCCGAGCTGGGTCGGTCCCTCAGACCTGGCCAGGGGCAGCCCATCCCCCGGCGCCCTTCCCCGGGGCATCCAAGGGCAGGCTCGGCGCCAGCCCCACCCCGCTCGCCACTGCCCGACCATCGTCCTCCCTCGGGGGGCCTGGGCAGGTCAGGGACCCGGCTGTGGGAGGCCTCCAGATCTCAGGCCTGGCACACCGTTTACCAGGCTGCTTCCTCCTCTGACGGGGGCCCAGCACACGCCCCAGGAGACTTGGCAGCCGCCCCCAGGGCTCTATCCTCTGGAACTCGTCCCCTTGGAAGGGGCCTGGCCCAGGTGCCAGGTTCGGCTGGTCGGCCAGCCTCCTTTGGAGAAAGCAGGCAAGCCGAGCCAGGCTTGCAGTGGCCCTGGCGTGACACCTGCCACCTCAGGCAGAGGGCCTCCCGCGTGCCCTCCATGGCGGGTTTCTCCCCGGAGCCGTGGCCTGGGCACTAGGAAGGCCGGGCCTCCCCGACTCCCGGGAGGAGGGGCTAGCCCAGTTGCGCCCTGGCCCCCAAACCCTCTGGTGCCATCTGCCTGTCTCGGCACTTCTGACTCCACAGAGCCTTTCCTACATCTGGGCTGCCTGCCGTGGCAAAGTGCAGGCGTGGGTTGAGGCCATGGTTTTGTCTTTCCAGGAAAAAATGATCCGCTGGCCGAAGCAGCAGGCCCAGGCAGAGCCTTGAGCTTGAAGCCCAGTAGGTCTGTGGCCCTCAGGGCCAGAGCCATGCTTTCAAGGCAGGGAAGCGGCCTGCAAGCTGAGTGGGAGTGGGGGAGGGGAGGGAGACAGCTGAAGCCGAGTCCAGAAGGGCGGCGATGGAAGAGCTGCAGCTGGGTCAGAGCCTGGAGGGAGGGCGGGGCCTTCACTTAGGACCCCCCCCCCCCCGAGGCCAGCCCTAGGCCCCGGCGGTCACGCATGCGCCCTTGGCCTGTGCGGTGTGTGGGGGGTTGAACCCAAGCCCGCAGGGCTCCCGGAGCGGCCAGAGAAAGAAGGGCCCATGGAGAGGTAGGCGAGTTGGGCAGGGGGCGCCACCTTACTCTCCTCAGCTCCCTGAGGGAGAGAGAGAGAGACAGAGACAGAGAGAGAGATCCCTGACCTCTGAGTCTCTGCCTCCACCGCTGGCTGGTGCCAACTCACGCGCCATCCCACTTCCAGCCATCACCCCCACGCCTGCCCCGGGGCCAGCCCCACCACAGACAGGAAGGTTGGTTCCTGCTCACCTCTGTGCTGTCCCTTCCCGACCTGACCCCAGTGCAGGGGATAAGCTTCAGACAAGTCTTTCCATGTCCCTCTGCATGACAATAGACTTTCTCCCCTCTCCCATTCCACAGGCCCACCCGGGACATCCACCTTTGTCATTAGCTCAGGAGAGGATGCAAGATGAGAATCTCTGCTATTGTGTGGGGAGACTCAGTTTCCCGGGTTTCCCCCATGGACACATGTTCTTCAGTTGGGTCTGATTTTCTCCAGACAAGCTGTCTTGCGAAGGATTTGGCCAGCCCTAAGAACCTGAAGGGAAAGGGCGGAGGGGGGTTCTCTCTCTGCCCCCGACAGCCCCGAGCTGGGTCGGTCCCTCAGACCTGGCCAGGGGCAGCCCATCCCCCGGCGCCCTTCCCCGGGGCATCCAAGGGCAGGCTCGGCGCCAGCCCCACCCCGCTCGCCACTGCCCGACCATCGTCCTCCCTCGGGGGGCCTGGGCAGGACAGGGACCCGGCTGTGGGAGGCCTCCAGATCTCAGGCCTGGCACACCGTTTACCAGGCTGCTTCCTCCTCTGACGGGGGCCCAGCACACGCCCCAGGAGACTTGGCAGCCGCCCCCAGGGCTCTATCCTCTGGAACTCGTCCCCTTGGAAGCGGCCTGGCCCAGGTGCCAGGTTCGGCTGGTCGGCCAGCCTCCTTTGGAGAAAGCAGGCAAGCCGAGCCAGGCTTGCAGTGGCCCTGGCGTGACACCTGCCACCTCAGGCAGAGGGCCTCCCGCGTGCCCTCCATGGCGGGTTTCTCCCCGGAGCCGTGGCCTGGGCACTAGGAAGGCCGGGCCTCCCCGACTCCCGGGAGGAGGGGCTAGCCCAGTTGCGCCCTGGCCCCCAAACCCTCTGGTGCCATCTGCCTGTCTCGGCACTTCTGACTCCACAGAGCCTTTCCTACATCTGGGCTGCCTGCCGTGGCAAAGTGCAGGCGTGGGGTGAGGCCATGGTTTTGTCTTTCCAGGAAAAAATGAGCCCCTGGCCGAAGCAGCAGGCCCAGGCAGAGCCTTGAGCTTGAAGCCCAGTAGGTCTGTGGCCCTCAGGGCCAGAGCCATGCTTTCAAGGCAGGGAAGCGGCCTGCAAGCTGAGTGGGAGTGGGGGAGGGGAGGGAGACAGCTGAAGCCGAGTCCAGAAGGGCGGCGATGGAAGAGCTGCAGCTGGGTCAGAGCCTGGAGGGAGGGCGGGGCCTTCACTGAGGACCCCCCCCCCCCCGAGGCCAGCCCTAGGCACCGGCGGTCACGAATGCGCCCTTGGCCTGTGCGGTGTGTGGGGGGTTGAACCCAAGCCCGCAGGGCTCCCGGAGCGGCCAGAGAAAGAAGGGCCCATGGAGAGGTAGGCGAGGTGGGCAGGGGGCGCCACCTTACTCTCCTCAGCTCCCTGAGGGAGAGAGAGAGAGACAGAGACAGAGAGAGAGATCCCTGACCTCTGAGTCTCTGCCTCCACCGCTGGCTGGTGCCAACTCACGCGCCATCCCACTTCCAGCCATCACCCCCACGCCTGCCCCGGGGCCAGCCCCACCACAGAGAGGCCGGTTGGTTCCTGCTCACCTCTGTGCCGTCCCTTCCCGACCTGACCCCAGTGCAGGGGATAAGCTTCAGACAAGTCTTTCCATGTCCCTCTGCATGACAATAGACTTCCTCCCCTCTCCCATTCCACAGGCCCACCCGGGACATCCATCTTTGTCATTAGCTCAGGAGAGGATGCAAGATGAGAATCTCTGCTATTGTGTGGGGAGACTCAGTTTCCCGGGTTTCCCCCATGGACACATGTTCTTCAGTTGGGTCTGATTTTCTCCAGACAAGCTGTCTTGGGAAGGATTTGGCCAGCCCTAAGAACCTGAAGGGAAAGGGCGGAGGGGGGTTCTCTCTCTGCCCCCGACAGCCCCGAGCTGGGTCGGTCCCTCAGACCTGGCCAGGGGCAGCCCATCCCCCGGCGCCCTTCCCCGGGGCATCCAAGGGCAGGCTCGGCGCCAGCCCCACCCCGCTCGCCACTGCCCGACCATCGTCCTCCCTCGGGGGGCCTGGGCAGGACAGGGACCCGGCTGTGGGAGGCCTCCAGATCTCAGGCCTGGCACACCGTTTACCAGGCTGCTTCCTCCTCTGACGGGGGCCCAGCACACGCCCCAGGAGACTTGCCAGCCGCCCCCTGGGCTCTATCCTCTGGAACTCGTCCCCTTGGAAGGGGCCTGGCCCAGGTGCCAGGTTCGGCTGGTCGGCCAGCCTCCTTTGGAGAAAGCAGGCAAGCCGAGCCAGGCTTGCAGTGGCCCTGGCGTGACACCTGCCACCTCAGGCAGAGGGCCTCCCGCGTGCCCTCCATGGCGGGTTTCTCCCCGGAGCCGTGGCCTGGGCACTAGGAAGGCCGGGCCTCCCCGACTCCCGGGAGGAGGGGCTAGCCCAGTTGCGCCCTGGCCCCCAAACCCTCTGGTGCCATCTGCCTGTCTCGGCACTTCTGACTCCACAGAGCCTTTCCTACATCTGGGCTGCCTGCCGTGGCAAAGTGCAGGCGTGGGTTGAGGCCATGGTTTTGTCTTTCCAGGAAAAAATGATCCGCTGGCCGAAGCAGCAGGCCCAGGCAGAGCCTTGAGCTTGAAGCCCAGTAGGTCTGTGGCCCTCAGGGCCAGAGCCATGCTTTCAAGGCAGGGAAGCGGCCTGCAAGCTGAGTGGGAGTGGGGGAGGGGAGGGAGACAGCTGAAGCCGAGTCCAGAAGGGCGGCGATGGAAGAGCTGCAGCTGGGTCAGAGCCTGGAGGGAGGGCGGGGCCTTCACTGAGGACCCCCCCCCACCGAGGCCAGCCCTAGGCCCCAGCGGTCACGCATGCGCCCTTGGCCTGTGCGGTGTGTGGGGGGTTGAACCCAAGCCCGCAGGGCTCCCGGAGCGGCCAGAGAAAGAAGGGCCCATGGAGAGGTAGGCGAGGTGGGCAGGGGGCGCCACCTTACTCTCCTCAGCTCCCTGAGGGAGAGAGAGAGAGACAGAGACAGAGAGAGAGATCCCTGACCTCTGAGTCTCTGCCTCCACCGCTGGCTGGTGCCAACTCACGCGCCATCCCACTTCCAGCCATCACCCCCACGCCTGCCCCGGGGCCAGCCCCACCACAGACAGGCCGGTTGGTTCCTGCTCACCTCTGTGCCGTCCCTTCCCGACCTGACCCCAGTGCAGGGGATAAGCTTCAGACAAGTCTTTCCATGTCCCTCTGCATGACAATAGACTTCCTCCCCTCTCCCATTCCACAGGCCCACCCGGGACATCCATCTTTGTCATTAGCTCAGGAGAGGATGCAAGATGAGAATCTCTGCTATTGTGTGGGGAGACTCAGTTTCCCGGGTTTCCCCCATGGACACATGTTCTTCAGTTGGGTCTGATTTTCTCCAGACAAGCTGTCTTGGGAAGGATTTGGCCAGCCCTAAGAACCTGAAGGGAAAGGGCGGAGGGGGGTTCTCTCTCTGCCCCCGACAGCCCCGAGCTGGGTCGGTCCCTCAGACCAGGCCAGGGGCAGCCCATCCCCCGGCGCCCTTCCCCGGGGCATCCAAGGGCAGGCTCGGCGCCAGCACCACCCCGCTCGCCACTGCCCGACCATCGTCCTCCCTCGGGGGGCCTGGGCAGGACAGGGACCCGGCTGTGGGAGGCCTCCAGATCTCAGGCCTGGCACACCGTTTACCAGGCTGCTTCCTCCTCTGACGGGGGCCCAGCACACGCCCCAGGAGACTTGCCAGCCGCCCCCAGGGCTCTATCCTCTGGAACTCGTCCCCTTGGATGGGGCCTGGCCCAGGTGCCAGGTTCGGCTGGTCGGCCAGCCTCCTTTGGAGAAAGCAGGCAAGCCGAGCCAGGCTTGCAGTGGCCCTGGCGTGACACCTGCCACCTCAGGCAGAGGGCCTCCCGCGTGCCCTCCATGGCGGGTTTCTCCCCGGAGCCGTGGCCTGGGCACTAGGAAGGCCGGGCCTCCCCGACTCCCGGGAGGAGGGGCTAGCCCAGTTGCGCCCTGGCCCCCAAACCCTCTGGTGCCATCTGCCTGTCTCGGCACTTCTGACTCCACAGAGCCTTTCCTACATCTGGGCTGCCTGCCGTGGCAAAGTGCAGGCGTGGGTTGAGGCCATGGTTTTGTCTTTCCAGGAAAAAATGATCCGCTGGCCGAAGCAGCAGGCCCAGGCAGAGCCTTGAGCTTGAAGCCCAGTAGGTCTGTGGCCCTCAGGGCCAGAGCCATGCTTTCAAGGCAGGGAAGCGGCCTGCAAGCTGAGTGGGAGTGGGGGAGGGGAGGGAGACAGCTGAAGCCGAGTCCAGAAGGGCGGCGATGGAAGAGCTGCAGCTGGGTCAGAGCCTGGAGGGAGGGCGGGGCCTTCACTGAGGACCCCCCCCCCACCGAGGCCAGCCCTAGGCCCCGGCGGTCACGCATGCGCCCTTGGCCTGTGCGGTGTGTGGGGGGTTGAACCCAAGCCCGCAGGGCTCCCGGAGCGGCCAGAGAAAGAAGGGCACATGGAGAGGTAGGCGAGGTGGGCAGGGGGCGCCACCTTACTCTCCTCAGCTCCCTGAGGGAGAGAGAGAGAGACAGAGACAGAGAGAGAGATCCCTGACCTCTGAGTCTCTGCCTCCACCGCTGGCTGGTGCCAACTCACGCGCCATCCCACTTCCAGCCATCACCCCCACGCCTGCCCCGGGGCCAGCCCCACCACAGACAGGCCGGTTGGTTCCTGCTCACCTCTGTGCCGTCCCTTCCCGACCTGACCCCAGTGCAGGGGATAAGCTTCAGACAAGTCTTTCCATGTCCCTCTGCATGACAATAGACTTCCTCCCCTCTCCCATTCCACAGGCCCACCCGGGACATCCACCTTTGTCATTAGCTCAGGAGAGGATGCAAGATGAGAATCTCTGCTATTGTGTGGGGAGACTCAGTTTCCCGGGTTTCCCCCATGGACACATGTTCTTCAGTTGGGTCTGATTTTCTCCAGACAAGCTGTCTTGGGAAGGATTTGGCCAGCACTAAAAACCTGAAGGGAAAGGGCGGAGGGGGGTTCTCTCTCTGCCCCCGACAGCCCCGAGCTGGGTCGGTCCCTCAGACCTGGCCAGGGGCAGCCCATCCCCCGGCGCCCTTCCCCGGGGCATCCAAGGGCAGGCTCGGCGCCAGCCCCACCCCGCTCGCCACTGCCTGACCATCGTCCTCCCTCGGGGGGCCTGGTCAGGACAGGGACCCGGCTGTGGGAGGCCTCCAGATCTCAGGCCTGGCACACCGTTTACCAGGCTGCTTCCTCCTCTGACGGGGGCCCAGCACACGCCCCAGGAGACTTGGCAGCCGCCCCCAGGGCTCTATCCTCTGGAACTCGTCCCCTTGGAAGCGGCCTGGCCCAGGTGCCAGGTTCGGCTGGTCGGCCAGCCTCCTTTGGAGAAAGCAGGCAAGCCGAGCCAGGCTTGCAGTGGCCCTGGCGTGACACCTGCCACCTCAGGCAGAGGGCCTCCCGCGTGCCCTCCATGGCGGGTTTCTCCCCGGAGCCGTGGCCTGGGCACTAGGAAGGCCGGGCCTCCCCGACTCCCGGGAGGAGGGGCTAGCCCAGTTGCGCCCTGGCCCCCAAACCCTCTGGTGCCATCTGCCTGTCTCGGCACTTCTGACTCCACAGAGCCTTTCCTACATCTGGGCTGCCTGCCGTGGCAAAGTGCAGGCGTGGGGTGAGGCCATGGTTTTGTCTTTCCAGGAAAAAATGAGCCCCTGGCCGAAGCAGCAGGCCCAGGCAGAGCCTTGAGCTTGAAGCCCAGTAGGTCTGTGGCCCTCAGGGCCAGAGCCATGCTTTCAAGGCAGGGAAGCGGCCTGCAAGCTGAGTGGGAGTGGGGGAGGGGAGGGAGACAGCTGAAGCCGAGTCCAGAAGGGCGGCGATGGAAGAGCTGCAGCTGGGTCAGAGCCTGGAGGGAGGGCGGGGCCTTCACTGAGGACCCCCCCCCCACCGAGGCCAGCCCTAGGCCCCGGCGGTCACGCATGCGCCCTTGGCCTGTGCGGTGTGTGGGGGGTTGAACCCAAGCCCGCAGGGCTCCCGGAGCGGCCAGAGAAAGAAGGGCACATGGAGAGGTAGGCGAGGTGGGCAGGGGGCGCCACCTTACTCTCCTCAGCTCCCTGAGGGAGAGAGAGAGAGACAGAGACAGAGAGAGAGATCCCTGACCTCTGAGTCTCTGCCTCCACCGCTGGCTGGTGCCAACTCACGCGCCATCCCACTTCCAGCCATCACCCCCACGCCTGCCCCGGGGCCAGCCCCACCACAGACAGGCCGGTTGGTTCCTGCTCACCTCTGTGCCGTCCCTTCCCGACCTGACCCCAGTGCAGGGGATAAGCTTCAGACAAGTCTTTCCATGTCCCTCTGCATGACAATAGACTTCCTCCCCTCTCCCATTCCACAGGCCCACCCGGGACATCCACCTTTGTCATTAGCTCAGGAGAGGATGCAAGATGAGAATCTCTGCTATTGTGTGGGGAGACTCAGTTTCCCGGGTTTCCCCCATGGACACATGTTCTTCAGTTGGGTCTGATTTTCTCCAGACAAGCTGTCTTGGGAAGGATTTGGCCAGCACTAAAAACCTGAAGGGAAAGGGCGGAGGGGGGTTCTCTCTCTGCCCCCGACAGCCCCGAGCTGGGTCGGTCCCTCAGACCTGGCCAGGGGCAGCCCATCCCCCGGCGCCCTTCCCCGGGGCATCCAAGGGCAGGCTCGGCGCCAGCCCCACCCCGCTCGCCACTGCCTGACCATCGTCCTCCCTCGGGGGGCCTGGTCAGGACAGGGACCCGGCTGTGGGAGGCCTCCAGATCTCAGGCCTGGCACACCGTTTACCAGGCTGCTTCCTCCTCTGACTGGGGCCCAGCACACGCCCCAGGAGACTTGGCAGCCGCCCCCAGGGCTCTATCCTCTGGAACTCGTCCCCTTGGAAGCGGCCTGGCCCAGGTGCCAGGTTCGGCTGGTCGGCCAGCCTCCTTTGGAGAAAGCAGGCAAGCCGAGCCAGGCTTGCAGTGGCCCTGGCGTGACACCTGCCACCTCAGGCAGAGGGCCTCCCGCGTGCCCTCCATGGCGGGTTTCTCCCCGGAGCCGTGGCCTGGGCACTAGGAAGGCCGGGCCTCCCCGACTCCCGGGAGGAGGGGCTAGCCCAGTTGCGCCCTGGCCCCCAAACCCTCTGGTGCCATCTGCCTGTCTCGGCACTTCTGACTCCACAGAGCCTTTCCTACATCTGGGCTGCCTGCCGTGGCAAAGTGCAGGCGTGGGGTGAGGCCATGGTTTTGTCTTTCCAGGAAAAAATGAGCCCCTGGCCGAAGCAGCAGGCCCAGGCAGAGCCTTGAGCTTGAAGCCCAGTAGGTCTGTGGCCCTCAGGGCCAGAGCCATGCTTTCAAGGCAGGGAAGCGGCCTGCAAGCTGAGTGGGAGTGGGGGAGGGGAGGGAGACAGCTGAAGCCTAGTCCAGAAGGGCGGCGATGGAAGAGCTGCAGCTGGGTCAGAGCCTGGAGGGAGGGCGGGGCCTTCACTGAGGACCCCCCCCCCGAGGCCAGCCCTAGGCCCCGGCGGTCACGCATGCGCCCTTGGCCTGTGCGGTGTGTGGGGGGTTGAACCCAAGCCCGCAGGGCTCCCGGAGCGGCCAGAGAAAGAAGGGCCCATGGAGAGGTAGGCGAGGTGGGCAGGGGGCGCCACCTTACTCTCCTCAGCTCCCTGAGGGAGAGAGAGAGAGACAGAGACAGAGAGAGAGATCCCTGACCTCTGAGTCTCTGCCTCCACCGCTGGCTGGTGCCAACTCACGCGCCATCCCACTTCCAGCCATCACCCCCACGCCTGCCCTGGGGCCAGCCCCACCACAGACAGGCCGGTTGGTTCCTGCTCACCTCTGTGCCGTCCCTTCCCGACCTGACCCCAGTGCAGGGGATAAGCTTCAGACAAGTCTTTCCATGTCCCTCTGCATGACAATAGACTTCCTCCCCTCTCCCATTCCACAGGCCCACCCGGGACATCCACCTTTGTCATTAGCTCAGGAGAGGATGCAAGATGAGAATCTCTGCTATTGTGTGGGGAGACTCAGTTTCCCGGGTTTCCCCCATGGACACATGTTCTTCAGTTGGGTCTGATTTTCTCCAGACAAGCTGTCTTGGGAAGGATTTGGCCAGCCCTAAGAACCTGAAGGGAAAGGGCGGAGGGGGGTTCTCTCTCTGCCCCCGACAGCCCCGAGCTGGGTCGGTCCCTCAGACCTGGCCAGGGGCAGCCCATCCCCCGGCGCCCTTCCCCGGGGCATCCAAGGGCAGGCTCGGCGCCAGCCCCACCCCGCTCGCCACTGCCCGACCATCGTCCTCCCTCGGGGGGCCTGGGCAGGACAGGGACCCGGGTGTGGGAGGCCTCCAGATCTCAGGCCTGGCACACCGTTTACCAGGCTGCTTCCTCCTCTGACGGGGGCCCAGCACACGCCCCAGGAGACTTGCCAGCCGCCCCCAGGGCTCTATCCTCTGGAACTCGTCCCCTTGGAAGGGGCCTGGCCCAGGTGCCAGGTTCGGCTGGTCGGCCAGCCTCCTTTGGAGAAAGCAGGCAAGCCGAGCCAGGCTTGCAGTGGCCCTGGCGTGACACCTGCCACCTCAGGCAGAGGGCCTCCCGCGTGCCCTCCATGGCGGGTTTCTCCCCGGAGCCGTGGCCTGGGCGCTAGGAAGGCCGGGCCTCCCGGACTCCCGGGAGGAGGGGCTAGCCCAATTGCGCCCTGGCGCCCAAACCCTCTGGTGCCATCTGCCTGTCTCGGCACTTCTGACTCCACAGAGCCTTTCCTACATCTGGGCTGCCTGCCGTGGCAAAGTGCAGGCGTGGGGTGAGGCCATGGTTTTGTCTTTCCAGGAAAAAATGAGCCCCTGGCCGAAGCAGCAGGCCCAGGCAGAGCCTTGAGCTTGAAGCCCAGTAGGTCTGTGGCCCTCAGGGCCAGAGCCATGCTTTCAAGGCAGGGAAGCGGCCTGCAAGCTGAGTGGGAGTGGGGGAGGGGAGGGAGACAGCTGAAGCCTAGTCCAGAAGGGCGGCGAAGGAAGAGCTGCAGCTGGGTCAGAGCCTGGAGGGAGGGCGGGGCCTTCACTGAGGACCCCCACCCGAGGCCAGCCCTAGGCCCTGGCGGTCACGCATGCGCCCTTGGCCTGTGCGGTGTGTGGGGGGTTGAACCCAAGCCCGCAGGGCTCCCGGAGCGGCCAGAGAAAGAAGGGCCCATGGAGAGGTAGGCGAGGTGGGCAGGGGGCGCCACCTTACTCTCCTCAGCTCCCTGAGGGAGAGAGAGAGAGACAGAGACAGAGAGAGAGATCCCTGACCTCTGAGTCTCTGCCTCCACCGCTGGCTGGTGCCAACTCACGCGCCATCCCACTTCCAGCCATCACCCCCACGCCTGCCCCGGGGCCAGCCCCACCACAGACAGGCCGGTTGGTTCCTGCTCACCTCTGTGCCGTCCCTTCCCGACCTGACCCCAGTGCAGGGGATAAGCTTCAGACAAGTCTTTCCATGTCCCTCTGCATGACAATAGACTTCCTCCCCTCTCCCATTCCACAGGCCCACCCGGGACATCCACCTTTGTCATTAGCTCAGGAGAGGATGCAAGATGAGAATCTCTGCTATTGTGTGGGGAGACTCAGTTTCCCGGGTTTCCCCCATGGACACATGTTCTTCAGTTGGGTCTGATTTTCTCCAGACAAGCTGTCTTGGGAAGGATTTGGCCAGCCCTAAGAACCTGAAGGGAAAGGGCGGAGGGGGGTTCTCTCTCTGCCCCCGACAGCCCCGAGCTGGGTCGGTCCCTCAGACCTGGCCAGGGGCAGCCCATCCCCCGGCGCCCTTCCCCGGGGCATCCAAGGGCAGGCTCGGCGCCAGCCCCACCCCGCTCGCCACTGCCCGACCATCGTCCTCCCTCGGGGGGCCTGGGCAGGACAGGGACCCGGGTGTGGGAGGCCTCCAGATCTCAGGCCTGGCACACCGTTTACCAGGCTGCTTCCTCCTCTGACGGGGGCCCAGCACACGCCCCAGGAGACTTGCCAGCCGCCCCCAGGGCTCTATCCTCTGGAACTCGTCCCCTTGGAAGGGGCCTGGCCCAGGTGCCAGGTTCGGCTGGTCGGCCAGCCTCCTTTGGAGAAAGCAGGCAAGCCGAGCCAGGCTTGCAGTGGCCCTGGCGTGACACCTGCCACCTCAGGCAGAGGGCCTCCCGCGTGCCCTCCATGGCGGGTTTCTCCCCGGAGCCGTGGCCTGGGCGCTAGGAAGGCCGGGCCTCCCGGACTCCCGGGAGGAGGGGCTAGCCCAATTGCGCCCTGGCGCCCAAACCCTCTGGTGCCATCTGCCTGTCTCGGCACTTCTGACTCCACAGAGCCTTTCCTACATCTGGGCTGCCTGCCGTGGCAAAGTGCAGGCGTGGGGTGAGGCCATGGTTTTGTCTTTCCAGGAAAAAGTGAGCCCCTGGCCGAAGCAGCAGGCCCAGGCAGAGCCTTGAGCTTGAAGCCCAGTAGGTCTGTGGCCCTCAGGGCCAGAGCCATGCTTTCAAGGCAGGGAAGCGGCCTGCAAGCTGAGTGGGAGTGGGGGAGGGGAGGGAGACAGCTGAAGCCGAGTCCAGAAGGGCGGCGATGGAAGAGCTGCAGCTGGGTCAGAGCCTGGAGGGAGGGCGGGGCCTTCACTGAGGACCCCCCCCCCGAGGCCAGCCCTACGCCCCGGCTGTCACGCATGCGCCCTTGGCCTGTGCGGTGTGTGGGGGGTTGAACCCAAGCCCGCAGGGCTCCCGGAGCGGCCAGAGAAAGAAGGGCCCATGGAGAGGTAGGCGAGGTGGGCAGGGGGCGCCACCTTACTCTCCTCAGCTCCCTGAGGGAGAGAGAGAGAGACAGAGACAGAGAGAGAGATCCCTGACCTCTGAGTCTCTGCCTCCACCGCTGGCTGGTGCCAACTCACGCGCCATCCCACTTCCAGCCATCACCCCCACGCCTGCCCCGGGGCCAGCCCCACCACAGACAGGCCGGTTGGTTCCTGCTCACCTCTGTGCCGTCCCTTCCCGACCTGACCCCAGTGCAGGGGATAAGCTTCAGACAAGTCTTTCCATGTCCCTCTGCATGACAATAGACTTCCTCCCCTCTCCCATTCCACAGGCCCACCCGGGACATCCACCTTTGTCATTAGCTCAGGAGAGGATGCAAGATGAGAATCTCTGCTATTGTGTGGGGAGACTCAGTTTCCCGGGTTTCCCCCATGGACACATGTTCTTCAGCTGGGTCTGATTTTCTCCAGACAAGCTGTCTTGGGAAGGATTTGGCCAGCCCTAAGAAGCTGAAGGGAAAGGGCGGAGGGGGGTTCTCTCTCTGCCCCCGACAGCCCCGAGCTGGGTCGGTCCCTCAGACCTGGCCAGGGGCAGCCCATCCCCCGGTGCCCTTCCTCGGGGCATCCAAGGGCAGGCTCGGCGCCAGCCCCACCCCGCTCGCCACTGCCCGACCATCGTCCTCCCTCGGGGGGCCTGGGCAGGACAGGGACCCGGCTGTGGGAGGCCTCCAGATCTCAGGCCTGGCACACCGTTTACCAGGCTGCTTCCTCCTCTGACGGGGGCCCAGCACACGCCCCAGGAGACTTGGCAGCCGCCCCCAGGGCTCTATCCTCTGGAACTCGTCCCCTTGGAAGGGGCCTGGCCCAGGTGCCAGGTTCGGCTTGTCGGCCAGCCTCCTTGGGAGGAAGCAGGCAAGCCGAGCAAGGCTTGCAGTGGCCCTGGCGTGACACCTGCCACCTCAGGCAGAGGGCCTCCCGCGTGCCCTCCATGGCGGGTTTCTCCCCGGAGCCGTGGCCTGGGCACTAGGAAGGCCGGGCCTCCCCGACTCCCGGGAGGAGGGGCTAGCCCAGTTGCGCCCTGGCCCCCAAACCCTCTGGTGCCTTCTGCCTGTCTCGGCACTTCTGACTCCACAGAGCCTTTCCTACATCTGGGCTGCCTGCCGTGGCAAAGTGCAGGCGTGGGGTGAGGCCATGGTTTTGTCTTTCCAGGAAAAAATGAGCCCCTGGCCGAAGCAGCAGGCCCAGGCAGAGCCTTGAGCTTGAAGCCCAGTAGGTCTGTGGCCCTCAGGGCCAGAGCCATGCTTTCAAGGCAGGGAAGCGGCCTGCAAGCTGAGTGGGAGTGGGGGAGGGGAGGGAGACAGCTGAAGCCTAGTCCAGAAGGGCGGCGAAGGAAGAGCTGCAGCTGGGTCAGAGCCTGGAGGGAGGGCGGGGCCTTCACTGAGGACCCCCACCCGAGGCCAGCCCTAGGCCCTGGCGGTCACGCATGCGCCCTTGGCCTGTGCGGTGTGTGGGGGGTTGAACCCAAGCCCGCAGGGCTCCCGGAGCGGCCAGAGAAAGAAGGGCCCATGGAGAGGTAGGCGAGGTGGGCAGGGGGCGCCACCTTACTCTCCTCAGCTCCCTGAGGGAGAGAGAGAGAGACAGAGACAGAGAGAGAGATCCCTGACCTCTGAGTCTCTGCCTCCACCGCTGGCTGGTGCCAACTCACGCGCCATCCCACTTCCAGCCATCACCCCCACGCCTGCCCAGGGGCCAGCCCCACCACAGAGAGGCCTGTTGGTTCCTGCTCACCTCTGTGCCGTCCCTTCCCGACCTGACCCCAGTGCAGGGGATAAGCTTCAGACAAGTCTTTCCATGTCCCTCTGCATGACAATAGACTTCCTCCCCTCTCCCATTCCACAGGCCCACCCGGGACATCCACCTTTGTCATTAGCTCAGGAGAGGATGCAAGATGAGAATCTCTGCTATTGTGTGGGGAGACTCAGTTTCCCGGGTTTCCCCCATGGACACATGTTCTTCAGTTGGGTCTGATTTTCTCCAGACAAGCTGTCTTGGGAAGGATTTGGCCAGCCCTAAGAACCTGAAGGGAAAGGGCGGAGGGGGGTTCTCTCTCTGCCCCCGACAGCCCCGAGCTGGGTCGGTCCCTCAGACCTGGCCAGGGGCAGCCCATCCCCCGGCGCCCTTCCCCGGGGCATCCAAGGGCAGGCTCGGCGCCAGCCCCACCACGCTCGCCACTGCCCGACCATCGTCCTCCCTCGGGGGGCCTGGGCAGGACAGGGACCCGGGTGTGGGAGGCCTCCAGATCTCAGGCCTGGCACACCGTTTACCAGGCTGCTTCCTCCTCTGACGGGGGCCCAGCACACGCCCCAGGAGACTTGCCAGCCGCCCCCAGGGCTCTATCCTCTGGAACTCGTCCCCTTGGAAGGGGCCTGGCCCAGGTGCCAGGTTCGGCTGGTCGGCCAGCCTCCTTTGGAGAAAGCAGGCAAGCCGAGCCAGGCTTGCAGTGGCCCTGGCGTGACACCTGCCACCTCAGGCAGAGGGCCTCCCGCGTGCCCTCCATGGCGGGTTTCTCCCCGGAGCCGTGGCCTGGGCACTAGGAAGGCCGGGCCTCCCGGACTCCCGGGAGGAGGGGCTAGCCCAATTGCGCCCTGGCGCCCAAACCCTCTGGTGCCATCTGCCTGTCTCGGCACTTCTGACTCCACAGAGCCTTTCCTACATCTGGGCTGCCTGCCGTGGCAAAGTGCAGGCGTGGGGTGAGGCCATGGTTTTGTCTTTCCAGGAAAAAGTGAGCCCCTGGCCGAAGCAGCAGGCCCAGGCAGAGCCTTGAGCTTGAAGCCCAGTAGGTCTGTGGCCCTCAGGGCCAGAGCCATGCTTTCAAGGCAGGGAAGCGGCCTGCAAGCTGAGTGGGAGTGGGGGAGGGGAGGGAGACAGCTGAAGCCCAGTCCAGAAGGGCGGCGATGGAAGAGCTGCAGCTGGGTCAGAGCCTGGAGGGAGGGCGGGGCCTTCACTGAGGACCCCCCCCCCCCCGAGGCCAGCCCTAGGCCCCGGCTGTCACGCATGCGCCCTTGGCCTGTGCGGTGTGTGGGGGGTTGAACCCAAGCCCGCAGGGCTCCCGGAGCGGCCAGAGAAAGAAGGGCCCATGGAGAGGTAGGCGAGGTGGGCAGGGGGCGCCACCTTACTCTCCTCAGCTCCCTGAGGGAGAGAGAGAGAGACAGAGACAGAGAGAGAGATCCCTGACCTCTGAGTCTCTGCCTCCACCGCTGGCTGGTGCCAACTCACGCGCCATCCCACTTCCAGCCATCACCCCCACGCCTGCCCCGGGGCCAGCCCCACCACAGACAGGCCGGTTGGTTCCTGCTCACCTCTGTGCCGTCCCTTCCCGACCTGACCCCAGTGCAGGGGATAAGCTTCAGACAAGTCTTTCCATGTCCCTCTGCATGACAATAGACTTCCTCCCCTCTCCCATTCCACAGGCCCACCCGGGACATCCACCTTTGTCATTAGCTCAGGAGAGGATGCAAGATGAGAATCTCTGCTATTGTGTGGGGAGACTCAGTTTCCCGGGTTTCCCCCATGGACACATGTTCTTCAGCTGGGTCTGATTTTCTCCAGACAAGCTGTCTTGGGAAGGATTTGGCCAGCCCTAAGAACCTGAAGGGAAAGGGCGGAGGGGGGTTCTCTCTCTGCCCCCGACAGCCCCGAGCTGGGTCGGTCCCTCAGACCTGGCCAGGGGCAGCCCATCCCCCGGTGCCCTTCCTCGGGGCATCCAAGGGCAGGCTCGGCGCCAGCCCCACCCCGCTCGCCACTGCCCGACCATCGTCCTCCCTCGGGGGGCCTGGGCAGGACAGGGACCCGGCTGTGGGAGGCCTCCAGATCTCAGGCCTGGCACACCGTTTACCAGGCTGCTTCCTCCTCTGACGGGGGCCCAGCACACGCCCCAGGAGACTTGGCAGCCGCCCCCAGGGCTCTATCCTCTGGAACTCGTCCCCTTGGAAGGGGCCTGGCCCAGGTGCCAGGTTCGGCTGGTCGGCCAGCCTCCTTTGGAGGAAGCAGGCAAGCCGAGCCAGGCTTGCAGTGGCCCTGGCGTGACACCTGCCACCTCAGGCAGAGGGCCTCCCGCGTGCCCTCCATGGCGGGTTTCTCCCCGGAGCCGTGGCCTGGGCACTAGGAAGGCCGGGCCTCCCCGACTCCCGGGAGGAGGGGCTAGCCCAGTTGCGCCCTGGCCCCCAAACCCTCTGGTGCCATCTGCCTGTCTCGGCACTTCTGACTCCACAGAGCCTTTCCTACATCTGGGCTGCCTGCCGTGGCAAAGTGCAGGCGTAGGGTGGGGACATGGTTTTGTCTTTCCAGGAAAAAATGAGCCCCTGGCCGAAGCAGCAGGCCCAGGCAGAGCCTTGAGCTTGAAGCCCAGTAGGTCTGTGGCCCTCAGGGCCAGAGCCATGCTTTCAAGGCAGGGAAGCGGCCTGCAAGCTGAGTGGGAGTGGGGGAGGGGAGGGAGACAGCTGAAGCCCAGTCCAGAAGGGCGGCGATGGAAGAGCTGCAGCTGGGTCAGAGCCTGGAGGGAGGGCGGGGCCTTCACTGAGGACCCCGCCCCCCCGAGGCCAGCCCTAGGCCCCGGCTGTCACGCATGCGCCCTTGGCCTGTGCGGTGTGTGGGGGGTTGAACCCAAGCCCGCAGGGCTCCCGGAGCGGCCAGAGAAAGAAGGGCCCATGGAGAGGTAGGCGAGGTGGGCAGGGGGCGCCACCTTACTCTCCTCAGCTCCCTGAGGGAGAGAGAGAGAGACAGAGACAGAGAGAGAGATCCCTGACCTCTGAGTCTCTGCCTCCACCGCTGGCTGGTGCCAACTCACGCGCCATCCCACTTCCAGCCATCACCCCCACGCCTGCCCCGGGGCCAGCCCCACCACAGACAGGCCGGTTGGTTCCTGCTCACCTCTGTGCCGTCCCTTCCTGACCTGACCCCAGTGCAGGGGATAAGCTTCAGACAAGTCTTTCCATGTCCCTCTGCATGACAATAGACTTCCTCCCCTCTCCCATTCCACAGGCCCACCCGGGACATCCACCTTTGTCATTAGCTCAGGAGAGGATGCAAGATGAGAATCTCTGCTATTGTGTGGGGAGACTCAGTTTCCCGGGTTTCCCCCATGGACACATGTTCTTCAGTTGGGTCTGATTTTCTCCAGACAAGCTGTCTTGGGAAGGATTTGGCCAGCCCTAAGAACCTGAAGGGAAAGGGCGGAGGGGGGTTCTCTCTCTGCCCCCGACAGCCCCGAGCTGGGTCGGTCCCTCAGACCTGGCCAGGGGCAGCCCATCCCCCGGTGCCCTTCCTCGGGGCATCCAAGGGCAGGCTCGGCGCCAGCCCCACCCCGCTCGCCACTGCCCGACCATCGTCCTCCCTCGGGGGGCCTGGGCAGGACAGGGACCCGGCTGTGGGAGGCCTCCAGATCTCAGGCCTGGCACACCGTTTACCAGGCTGCTTCCTCCTCTGACGGGGGCCCAGCACACGCCCCAGGAGACTTGGCAGCGGCCCCCAGGGCTCTATCCTCTGGAACTCGTCCCCTTGGAAGGGGCCTGGCCCAGGTGCCAGGTTCGGCTGGTCAGCCAGCCTCCTTTGGAGGAAGCAGGCAAGCCGAGCCAGGCTTGCAGTGGCCCTGGCGTGACACCTGCCACCTCAGGCAGAGGGCCTCCCGCGTGCCCTCCATGGCGGGTTTCTCCCCGGAGCCGTGGCCTGGGCACTAGGAAGGCCGGGCCTCCCCGACTCCCGGGAGGAGGGGCTAGCCCAGTTGCGCCCTGGCCCCCAAACCCTCTGGTGCCATCTGCCTGTCTCGGCACTTCTGACTCCACAGAGCCTTTCCTACATCTGGGCTGCCTGCCGTGGCAAAGTGCAGGCGTAGGGTGGGGACATGGTTTTGTCTTTCCAGGAAAAAATGAGCCCCTGGCCGAAGCAGCAGGCCCAGGCAGAGCCTTGAGCTTGAAGCCCAGTAGGTCTGTGGCCCTCAGGGCCAGAGCCATGCTTTCAAGGCAGGGAAGCGGCCTGCAAGCTGAGTGGGAGTGGGGGAGGGGAGGGAGACAGCTGAAGCCGAGTCCAGAAGGGCGGCGATGGAAGAGCTGCAGCTGGGTCAGAGCCTGGAGGGAGGGCGGGGCCTTCACTTAGGACCCCCCCCCCCCGAGGCCAGCCCTAGGCCCCGGCGGTCACGCATGCGCCCTTGGCCTGTGCGGTGTGTGGGGGGTTGAACCCAAGCCCGCAGGGCTCCCGGAGCGGCCAGAGAAAGAAGGGCCCATGGAGAGGTAGGCGAGGTGGGCAGGGGGCGCCACCTTACTCTCCTCAGCTCCCTGAGGGAGAGAGAGAGAGACAGAGACAGAGAGAGAGATCCCTGACCTCTGAGTCTCTGCCTCCACCGCTGGCTGGTGCCAACTCACGCGCCATCCCACTTCCAGCCATCACCCCCACGCCTGCCCCGGGGCCAGCCCCACCACAGACAGGCCGGTTGGTTCCTGCTCACCTCTGTGCCGTCCCTTCCCGACCTGACCCCAGTGCAGGGGATAAGCTTCAGACAAGTCTTTCCATGTCCCTCTGCATGACAATAGACTTCCTCCCCTCTCCCATTCCACAGGCCCACCCGGGACATCCACCTTTGTCATTAGCTCAGGAGAGGATGCAAGATGAGAATCTCTGCTATTGTGTGGGGAGACTCAGTTTCCCGGGTTTCCCCCATGGACACATGTTCTTCAGTTGGGTCTGATTTTCTCCAGACAAGCTGTCTTGGGAAGGATTTGGCCAGCCCTAAGAACCTGAAGGGAAAGGGCGGAGGGGGGTTCTCTCTCTGCCCCCGACAGCCCCGAGCTGGGTCGGTCCCTCAGACCTGGCCAGGGGCAGCCCATCCCCCGGCGCCCTTCCCCGGGGCATCCAAGGGCAGGCTCGGCGCCAGCCCCACCCCGCTCGCCACTGCCCGACCATCGTCCTCCCTCGGGGGGCCTGGGCAGGACAGGGACCCGGCTGTGGGAGGCCTCCAGATCTCAGGCCTGGCACACCGTTTACCAGGCTGCTTCCTCCTCTGACGGGGGCCCAGCACACGCCCCAGGAGACTTGGCAGCCGCCCCCAGGTCTCTATCCTCTGGAACTCGTCCCCTTGGAAGGGGCCTGGCCCAGGTGCCAGGTTCGGCTGGTCGGCCAGCCTCCTTTGGAGAAAGCAGGCAAGCCGAGCCAGGCTTGCAGTGGCCCTGGCGTGACACCTGCCACCTCAGGCAGAGGGCCTCCCGCGTGCCCTCCATGGCGGGTTTCTCCCCGGAGCCGTGGCCTGGGCACTAGGAAGGCCGGGCCTCCCCGACTCCCGGGAGGAGGGGCTAGCCCAGTTGCGCCCTGGCCCCCAAACCCTCTGGTGCCATCTGACTGTCTCGGCACTTCTGACTCCACAGAGCCTTTCCTACATCTGGGCTGCCTGCCGTGGCAAAGTGCAGGCGTGGGTTGAGGCCATGGTTTTGTCTTTCCAGGAAAAAATGATCCGCTGGCCGAAGCAGCAGGCCCAGGCAGAGCCTTGAGCTTGAAGCCCAGTAGGTCTGTGGCCCTCAGGGCCAGAGCCATGCTTTCAAGGCAGGGAAGCGGCCTGCAAGCTGAGTGGGAGTGGGGGAGGGGAGGGAGACAGCTGAAGCCGAGTCCAGAAGGGCGGCGTTGAAAGAGCTGCAGCTGGGTCAGAGCCTGGAGGGAGGGCGGGGCCTTCACTGAGGACCCCCCCCCCCACCGAGGCCAGCCCTAGGCCCCGGCGGTCACGCATGCGCCCTTGGCCTGTGCGGTGTGTGGGGGGTTGAACCCAAGCCCGCAGGGCTCCCGGAGCGGCCAGAGAAAGAAGGGCCCATGGAGAGGTAGGCGAGGTGGGCAGGGGGCGCCACCTTACTCTCCTCAGCTCCCTGAGGGAGAGAGAGAGAGACAGAGACAGAGAGAGAGATCCCTGACCTCTGAGTCTCTGCCTCCACCGCTGGCTGGTGCCAACTCACGCGCCATCCCACTTCCAGCCATCACCCCCACGCCTGCCCCGGGGCCAGCCCCACCACAGACAGGCCGGTTGGTTCCTGCTCACCTCTGTGCCGTCCCTTCCCGACCTGACCCCAGTGCAGGGGATAAGCTTCAGACAAGTCTTTCCATGTCCCTCTGCATGACAATAGACTTCCTCCCCTCTCCCATTCCACAGGCCCACCCGGGACATCCACCTTTGTCATTAGCTCAGGAGAGGATGCAAGATGAGAATCTCTGCTATTGTGTGCGGAGACTCAGTTTCCCGGGTTTCCCCCATGGACACATGTTCTTCAGTTGGGTCTGATTTTCTCCAGACAAGCTGTCTTGGGAAGGATTTGGCCAGCCCTAAGAACCTGAAGGGAAAGGGCGGAGGGGGGTTCTCTCTCTGCCCCCGACAGCCCCGAGCTGGGTCGGTCCCTCAGACCTGGCCAGGGGCAGCCCATCCCCCGGTGCCCTTCCTCGGGGCATCCAAGGGCAGGCTCGGCGCCAGCCCCACCCCGCTCGCCACTGCCCGACCATCGTCCTCCCTCGGGGGGCCTGGGCAGGACAGGGACCCGGCTGTGGGAGGCCTCCAGATCTCAGGCCTGGCACACCGTTTACCAGGCTGCTTCCTCCTCTGACGGGGGCCCAGCACACGCCCCAGGAGACTTGGCAGCCGCCCCCAGGGCTCTAGCCTCTGGAACTCGTCCCCTTGGAAGGGGCCTGGCCCAGGTGCCAGGTTCGGCTGGTCGGCCAGCCTCCTTTGGAGGAAGCAGGCAAGCCGAGCCAGGCTTGCAGTGGCCCTGGCGTGACACCTGCCACCTCAGGCAGAGGGCCTCCCGCGTGCCCTCCATGGCGGGTTTCTCCCCGGAGCCGTGGCCTGGGCACTAGGAAGGCCGGGCCTCCCCGACTCCCGGGAGGAGGGGCTAGCCCAGTTGCGCCCTGGCCCCCAAACCCTCTGGTGCCATCTGCCTGTCTCGGCACTTCTGACTCCACAGAGCCTTTCCTACATCTGGGCTGCCTGCCGTGGCAAAGTGCAGGCGTAGGGTGAGGACATGGTTTTGTCTTTCCAGGAAAAAATGAGCCCCTGGCCGAAGCAGCAGGCCCAGGCAGAGCCTTGAGCTTGAAGCCCAGTAGGTCTGTGGCCCTCAGGGCCAGAGCCATGCTTTCAAGGCAGGGAAGCGGCCTGCAAGCTGAGTGGGAGTGGGGGAGGGGAGGGAGACAGCTGAAGCCGAGTCCAGAAGGGCAGCGATGGAAGAGCTGCAGCTGGGTCAGAGCCTGGAGGGAGGGCGGGGCCTTCACTTAGGCCCCCCCCCCCCCGAGGCCAGCCCTAGGCCCCGGCGGTCACGCATGCGCCCTTGGCCTGTGCGGTGTGTGGGGGGTTGAACCCAAGCCCGCAGGGCTCCCGGAGCGGCCAGAGAAAGAAGGGCCCATGGAGAGGTAGGCGAGTTGGGCAGGGGGCGCCACCTTACTCTCCTCAGCTCCCTGAGGGAGAGAGAGAGAGACAGAGACAGAGAGAGAGATCCCTGACCTCTGAGTCTCTGCCTCCACCGCTGGCTGGTGCCAACTCACGCGCCATCCCACTTCCAGCCATCACCCCCACGCCTGCCCCGGGGCCAGCCCCACCACAGACAGGCCGGTTGGTTCCTGCTCACCTCTGTGCCGTCCCTTCCCGACCTGACCCCAGTGCAGGGGATAAGCTTCAGACAAGTCTTTCCATGTCCCTCTGCATGACAATAGACTTTCTCCCCTCTCCCATTCCACAGGCCCACCCGGGACATCCACCTTTGTCATTAGCTCAGGAGAGGATGCAAGATGAGAATCTCTGCTATTGTGTGGGGAGACTCAGTTTCCCGGGTTTCCCCCATGGACACATGTTCTTCAGTTGGGTCTGATTTTCTCCAGACAAGCTGTCTTGCGAAGGATTTGGCCAGCCCTAAGAACCTGAAGGGAAAGGGCGGAGGGGGGTTCTCTCTCTGCCCCCGACAGCCCCGAGCTGGGTCGGTCCCTCAGACCTGGCCAGGGGCAGCCCATCCCCCGGCGCCCTTCCCCGGGGCATCCAAGGGCAGGCTCGGCGCCAGCCCCACCCCGCTCGCCACTGCCCGACCATCGTCCTCCCTCGGGGGGCCTGGGCAGGACAGGGACCCGGCTGTGGGAGGCCTCCAGATCTCAGGCCTGGCACACCGTTTACCAGGCTGCTTCCTCCTCTGACGGGGGCCCAGCACACGCCCCAGGAGACTTGGCAGCCGCCCCCAGGGCTCTATCCTCTGGAACTCGTCCCCTTGGAAGCGGCCTGGCCCAGGTGCCAGGTTCGGCTGGTCGGCCAGCCTCCTTTGGAGAAAGCAGGCAAGCCGAGCCAGGCTTGCAGTGGCCCTGGCGTGACACCTGCCACCTCAGGCAGAGGGCCTCCCGCGTGCCCTCCATGGCGGGTTTCTCCCCGGAGCCGTGGCCTGGGCACTAGGAAGGCCGGGCCTCCCCGACTCCCGGGAGGAGGGGCTAGCCCAGTTGCGCCCTGGCCCCCAAACCCTCTGGTGCCATCTGCCTGTCTCGGCACTTCTGACTCCACAGAGCCTTTCCTACATCTGGGCTGCCTGCCGTGGCAAAGTGCAGGCGTGGGGTGAGGCCATGGTTTTGTCTTTCCAGGAAAAAATGAGCCCCTGGCCGAAGCAGCAGGCCCAGGCAGAGCCTTGAGCTTGAAGCCCAGTAGGTCTGTGGCCCTCAGGGCCAGAGCCATGCTTTCAAGGCAGGGAAGCGGCCTGCAAGCTGAGTGGGAGTGGGGGAGGGGAGGGAGACAGCTGAAGAAGAGTCCAGAAGGGCGGCGATGGAAGAGCTGCAGCTGGGTCAGAGCCTGGAGGGAGGGCGGGGCCTTCACTGAGGACCCCCCCCGCGAGGCCAGCCCTAGGCACCGGCGGTCACGAATGCGCCCTTGGCCTGTGCGGTGTGTGGGGGGTTGAACCCAAGCCCGCAGGGCTCCCGGAGCGGCCAGAGAAAGAAGGGCCCATGGAGAGGTAGGCGAGGTGGGCAGGGGGCGCCACCTTACTCTCCTCAGCTCCCTGAGGGAGAGAGAGAGAGACAGAGACAGAGAGAGAGATCCCTGACCTCTGAGTCTCTGCCTCCACCGCTGGCTGGTGCCAACTCACGCGCCATCCCACTTCCAGCCATCACCCCCACGCCTGCCCCGGGGCCAGCCCCACCACAGACAGGCCGGTTGGTTCCTGCTCACCTCTGTGCCGTCCCTTCCCGACCTGACCCCAGTGCAGGGGATAAGCTTCAGACAAGTCTTTCCATGTCCCTCTGCATGACAATAGACTTCCTCCCCTCTCCCATTCCACAGGCCCACCCGGGACATCCATCTTTGTCATTAGCTCAGGAGAGGATGCAAGATGAGAATCTCTGCTATTGTGTGGGGAGACTCAGTTTCCCGGGTTTCCCCCATGGACACATGTTCTTCAGTTGGGTCTGATTTTCTCCAGACAAGCTGTCTTGGGAAGGATTTGGCCAGCCCTAAGAACCTGAAGGGAAAGGGCGGAGGGGGGTTCTCTCTCTGCCCCCGACAGCCCCGAGCTGGGTCGGTCCCTCAGACCTGGCCAGGGGCAGCCCATCCCCCGGCGCCCTTCCCCGGGGCATCCAAGGGCAGGCTCGGCGCCAGCCCCACCCCGCTCGCCACTGCCCGACCATCGTCCTCCCTCGGGGGGCCTGGGCAGGTCAGGGACCCGGCTGTGGGAGGCCTCCAGATCTCAGGCCTGGCACACCGTTTACCAGGCTGCTTCCTCCTCTGACGGGGGCCCAGCACACGCCCCAGGAGACTTGGCAGCCGCCCCCAGGGCTCTATCCTCTGGAACTCGTCCCCTTGGAAGGGGCCTGGCCCAGGTGCCAGGTTCGGCTGGTCGGCCAGCCTCCTTTGGAGAAAGCAGGCAAGCCGAGCCAGGCTTGCAGTGGCCCTGGCGTGACACCTGCCACCTCAGGCAGAGGGCCTCCCGCGTGCCCTCCATGGCGGGTTTCTCCCCGGAGCCGTGGCCTGGGCACTAGGAAGGCCGGGCCTCCCCGACTCCCGGGAGGAGGGGCTAGCCCAGTTGCGCCCTGGCCCCCAAACCCTCTGGTGCCATCTGCCTGTCTCGGCACTTCTGACTCCACAGAGCCTTTCCTACATCTGGGCTGCCTGCCGTGGCAAAGTGCAGGCGTGGGTTGAGGCCATGGTTTTGTCTTTCCAGGAAAAAATGATCAGCTGGCCGAAGCAGCAGGCCCAGGCAGAGCCTTGAGCTTGAAGCCCAGTAGGTCTGTGGCCCTCAGGGCCAGAGCCATGCTTTCAAGGCAGGGAAGCGGCCTGCAAGCTGAGTGGGAGTGGGGGAGGGGAGGGAGACAGCTGAAGCCGAGTCCAGAAGGGCGGCGATGGAAGAGCTGCAGCTGGGTCAGAGCCTGGAGGGAGGGCGGGGCCTTCACTTAGGACCCCCCCCCCCGAGGCCAGCCCTAGGCCCCGGCGGTCACGCATGCGCCCTTGGCCTGTGCGGTGTGTGGGGGGTTGAACCCAAGCCCGCAGGGCTCCCGGAGCGGCCAGAGAAAGAAGGGCCCATGGAGAGGTAGGCGAGTTGGGCAGGGGGCGCCACCTTACTCTCCTCAGCTCCCTGAGGGAGAGAGAGAGAGACAGAGACAGAGAGAGAGATCCCTGACCTCTGAGTCTCTGCCTCCACCGCTGGCTGGTGCCAACTCACGCGCCATCCCACTTCCAGCCATCACCCCCACGCCTGCCCCGGGGCCAGCCCCACCACAGACAGGCCGGTTGGTTCCTGCTCACCTCTGTGCCGTCCCTTCCCGACCTGACCCCAGTGCAGGGGATAAGCTTCAGACAAGTCTTTCCATGTCCCTCTGCATGACAATAGACTTTCTCCCCTCTCCCATTCCACAGGCCCACCCGGGACATCCACCTTTGTCATTAGCTCAGGAGAGGATGCAAGATGAGAATCTCTGCTATTGTGTGGGGAGACTCAGTTTCCCGGGTTTCCCCCATGGACACATGTTCTTCAGTTGGGTCTGATTTTCTCCAGACAAGCTGTCTTGGGAAGGATTTGGCCAGCCCTAAGAACCTGAAGGGAAAGGGCGGAGGGGGGTTCTCTCTCTGCCCCCGACAGCCCCGAGCTGGGTCGGTCCCTCAGACCTGGCCAGGGGCAGCCCATCCCCCGGCGCCCTTCCCCGGGGCATCCAAGGGCAGGCTCGGCGCCAGCCCCACCCCGCTCGCCACTGCCCGACCATCGTCCTCCCTCGGGGGGCCTGGGCAGGACAGGGACCCGGCTGTGGGAGGCCTCCAGATCTCAGGCCTGGCACACCGTTTACCAGGCTGCTTCCTCCTCTGACGGGGGCCCAGCACACGCCCCAGGAGACTTGGCAGCCGCCCCCAGGGCTCTATCCTCTGGAACTCGTCCCCTTGGAAGCGGCCTGGCCCAGGTGCCAGGTTCGGCTGGTCGGCCAGCCTCCTTTGGAGAAAGCAGGCAAGCCGAGCCAGGCTTGCAGTGGCCCTGGCGTGACACCTGCCACCTCAGGCAGAGGGCCTCCCGCGTGCCCTCCATGGCGGGTTTCTCCCCGGAGCCGTGGCCTGGGCACTAGGAAGGCCGGGCCTCCCCGACTCCCGGGAGGAGGGGCTAGCCCAGTTGCGCCCTGGCCCCCAAACCCTCTGGTGCCATCTGCCTGTCTCGGCACTTCTGACTCCACAGAGCCTTTCCTACATCTGGGCTGCCTGCCGTGGCAAAGTGCAGGCGTGGGGTGAGGCCATGGTTTTGTCTTTCCAGGAAAAAATGAGCCCCTGGCCGAAGCAGCAGGCCCAGGCAGAGCCTTGAGCTTGAAGCCCAGTAGGTCTGTGGCCCTCAGGGCCAGAGCCATGCTTTCAAGGCAGGGAAGCGGCCTGCAAGCTGAGTGGGAGTGGGGGAGGGGAGGGAGACAGCTGAAGCCGAGTCCAGAAGGGCGGCGATGGAAGAGCTGCAGCTGGGTCAGAGCCTGGAGGGAGGGCGGGGCCTTCACTGAGGACCCCCCCGCGAGGCCAGCCCTAGGCACCGGCGGTCACGAATGCGCCCTTGGCCTGTGCGGTGTGTGGGGGGTTGAACCCAAGCCCGCAGGGCTCCCGGAGCGGCCAGAGAAAGAAGGGCCCATGGAGAGGTAGGCGAGGTGGGCAGGGGGCGCCACCTTACTCTCCTCAGCTCCCTGAGGGAGAGAGAGAGAGACAGAGACAGAGAGAGAGATCCCTGACCTCTGAGTCTCTGCCTCCACCGCTGGCTGGTGCCAACTCACGCGCCATCCCACTTCCAGCCATCACCCCCACGCCTGCCCCGGGGCCAGCCCCACCACAGACAGGCCGGTTGGTTCCTGCTCACCTCTGTGCCGTCCCTTCCCGACCTGACCCCAGTGCAGGGGATAAGCTTCAGACAAGTCTTTCCATGTCCCTCTGCATGACAATAGACTTCCTCCCCTCTCCCATTCCACAGGCCCACCCGGGACATCCATCTTTGTCATTAGCTCAGGAGAGGATGCAAGATGAGAATCTCTGCTATTGTGTGGGGAGACTCAGTTTCCCGGGTTTCCCCCATGGACACATGTTCTTCAGTTGGGTCTGATTTTCTCCAGACAAGCTGTCTTGGGAAGGATTTGGCCAGCCCTAAGAACCTGAAGGGAAAGGGCGGAGGGGGGTTCTCTCTCTGCCCCCGACAGCCCCGAGCTGGGTCGGTCCCTCAGACCTGGCCAGGGGCAGCCCATCCCCCGGCGCCCTTCCCCGGGGCATCCAAGGGCAGGCTCGGCGCCAGCCCCACCCCGCTCGCCACTGCCCGACCATCGTCCTCCCTCGGGGGGCCTGGGCAGGTCAGGGACCCGGCTGTGGGAGGCCTCCAGATCTCAGGCCTGGCACACCGTTTACCAGGCTGCTTCCTCCTCTGACGGGGGCCCAGCACACGCCCCAGGAGACTTGGCAGCCGCCCCCAGGGCTCTATCCTCTGGAACTCGTCCCCTTGGAAGGGGCCTGGCCCAGGTGCCAGGTTCGGCTGGTCGGCCAGCCTCCTTTGGAGAAAGCAGGCAAGCCGAGCCAGGCTTGCAGTGGCCCTGGCGTGACACCTGCCACCTCAGGCAGAGGGCCTCCCGCGTGCCCTCCATGGCGGGTTTCTCCCCGGAGCCGTGGCCTGGGCACTAGGAAGGCCGGGCCTCCCCGACTCCCGGGAGGAGGGGCTAGCCCAGTTGCGCCCTGGCCCCCAAACCCTCTGGTGCCATCTGCCTGTCTCGGCACTTCTGACTCCACAGAGCCTTTCCTACATCTGGGCTGCCTGCCGTGGCAAAGTGCAGGCGTGGGTTGAGGCCATGGTTTTGTCTTTCCAGGAAAAAATGATCCGCTGGCCGAAGCAGCAGGCCCAGGCAGAGCCTTGAGCTTGAAGCCCAGTAGGTCTGTGGCCCTCAGGGCCAGAGCCATGCTTTCAAGGCAGGGAAGCGGCCTGCAAGCTGAGTGGGAGTGGGGGAGGGGAGGGAGACAGCTGAAGCCGAGTCCAGAAGGGCGGCGATGGAAGAGCTGCAGCTGGGTCAGAGCCTGGAGGGAGGGCGGGGCCTTCACTTAGGACCCCCCCCCCCCCGAGGCCAGCCCTAGGCCCCGGCGGTCACGCATGCGCCCTTGGCCTGTGCGGTGTGTGGGGGGTTGAACCCAAGCCCGCAGGGCTCCCGGAGCGGCCAGAGAAAGAAGGGCCCATGGAGAGGTAGGCGAGTTGGGCAGGGGGCGCCACCTTACTCTCCTCAGCTCCCTGAGGGAGAGAGAGAGAGACAGAGACAGAGAGAGAGATCCCTGACCTCTGAGTCTCTGCCTCCACCGCTGGCTGGTGCCAACTCACGCGCCATCCCACTTCCAGCCATCACCCCCACGCCTGCCCCGGGGCCAGCCCCACCACAGACAGGCCGGTTGGTTCCTGCTCACCTCTGTGCCGTCCCTTCCCGACCTGACCCCAGTGCAGGGGATAAGCTTCAGACAAGTCTTTCCATGTCCCTCTGCATGACAATAGACTTTCTCCCCTCTCCCATTCCACAGGCCCACCCGGGACATCCACCTTTGTCATTAGCTCAGGAGAGGATGCAAGATGAGAATCTCTGCTATTGTGTGGGGAGACTCAGTTTCCCGGGTTTCCCCCATGGACACATGTTCTTCAGTTGGGTCTGATTTTCTCCAGACAAGCTGTCTTGCGAAGGATTTGGCCAGCCCTAAGAACCTGAAGGGAAAGGGCGGAGGGGGGTTCTCTCTCTGCCCCCGACAGCCCCGAGCTGGGTCGGTCCCTCAGACCTGGCCAGGGGCAGCCCATCCCCCGGCGCCCTTCCCCGGGGCATCCAAGGGCAGGCTCGGCGCCAGCCCCACCCCGCTCGCCACTGCCCGACCATCGTCCTCCCTCGGGGGGCCTGGGCAGGACAGGGACCCGGCTGTGGGAGGCCTCCAGATCTCAGGCCTGGCACACCGTTTACCAGGCTGCTTCCTCCTCTGACGGGGGCCCAGCACACGCCCCAGGAGACTTGGCAGCCGCCCCCAGGGCTCTATCCTCTGGAACTCGTCCCCTTGGAAGCGGCCTGGCCCAGGTGCCAGGTTCGGCTGGTCGGCCAGCCTCCTTTGGAGAAAGCAGGCAAGCCGAGCCAGGCTTGCAGTGGCCCTGGCGTGACACCTGCCACCTCAGGCAGAGGGCCTCCCGCGTGCCCTCCATGGCGGGTTTCTCCCCGGAGCCGTGGCCTGGGCACTAGGAAGGCCGGGCCTCCCCGACTCCCGGGAGGAGGGGCTAGCCCAGTTGCGCCCTGGCCCCCAAACCCTCTGGTGCCATCTGCCTGTCTCGGCACTTCTGACTCCACAGAGCCTTTCCTACATCTGGGCTGCCTGCCGTGGCAAAGTGCAGGCGTGGGGTGAGGCCATGGTTTTGTCTTTCCAGGAAAAAATGAGCCCCTGGCCGAAGCAGCAGGCCCAGGCAGAGCCTTGAGCTTGAAGCCCAGTAGGTCTGTGGCCCTCAGGGCCAGAGCCATGCTTTCAAGGCAGGGAAGCGGCCTGCAAGCTGAGTGGGAGTGGGGGAGGGGAGGGAGACAGCTGAAGCCGAGTCCAGAAGGGCGGCGATGGAAGAGCTGCAGCTGGGTCAGAGCCTGGAGGGAGGGCGGGGCCTTCACTGAGGACCCCCCCGCGAGGCCAGCCCTAGGCACCGGCGGTCAAGCATGCGCCCTTGGCCTGTGCGGTGTGTGGGGGGTTGAACCCAAGCCCGCAGGGCTCCCGGAGCGGCCAGAGAAAGAAGGGCCCATGGAGAGGTAGGCGAGGTGGGCAGGGGGCGCCACCTTACTCTCCTCAGCTCCCTGAGGGAGAGAGAGAGAGACAGAGACAGAGAGAGAGATCCCTGACCTCTGAGTCTCTGCCTCCACCGCTGGCTGGTGCCAACTCACGCGCCATCCCACTTCCAGCCATCACCCCCACGCCTGCCCCGGGGCCAGCCCCACCACAGACAGGCCGGTTGGTTCCTGCTCACCTCTGTGCCGTCCCTTCCCGACCTGACCCCAGTGCAGGGGATAAGCTTCAGACAAGTCTTTCCATGTCCCTCTGCATGACAATAGACTTCCTCCCCTCTCCCATTCCACAGGCCCACCCGGGACATCCATCTTTGTCATTAGCTCAGGAGAGGATGCAAGATGAGAATCTCTGCTATTGTGTGGGGAGACTCAGTTTCCCGGGTTTCCCCCATGGACACATGTTCTTCAGTTGGGTCTGATTTTCTCCAGACAAGCTGTCTTGGGAAGGATTTGGCCAGCCCTAAGAACCTGAAGGGAAAGGGCGGAGGGGGGTTCTCTCTCTGCCCCCGACAGCCCCGAGCTGGGTCGGTCCCTCAGACCTGGCCAGGGGCAGCCCATCCCCCGGCGCCCTTCCCCGGGGCATCCAAGGGCAGGCTCGGCGCCAGCCCCACCCCGCTCGCCACTGCCCGACCATCGTCCTCCCTCGGGGGGCCTGGGCAGGTCAGGGACCCGGCTGTGGGAGGCCTCCAGATCTCAGGCCTGGCACACCGTTTACCAGGCTGCTTCCTCCTCTGACGGGGGCCCAGCACACGCCCCAGGAGACTTGGCAGCCGCCCCCAGGGCTCTATCCTCTGGAACTCGTCCCCTTGGAAGGGGCCTGGCCCAGGTGCCAGGTTCGGCTGGTCGGCCAGCCTCCTTTGGAGAAAGCAGGCAAGCCGAGCCAGGCTTGCAGTGGCCCTGGCGTGACACCTGCCACCTCAGGCAGAGGGCCTCCCGCGTGCCCTCCATGGCGGGTTTCTCCCCGGAGCCGTGGCCTGGGCACTAGGAAGGCCGGGCCTCCCCGACTCCCGGGAGGAGGGGCTAGCCCAGTTGCGCCCTGGCCCCCAAACCCTCTGGTGCCATCTGCCTGTCTCGGCACTTCTGACTCCACAGAGCCTTTCCTACATCTGGGCTGCCTGCCGTGGCAAAGTGCAGGCGTGGGTTGAGGCCATGGTTTTGTCTTTCCAGGAAAAAATGATCCGCTGGCCGAAGCAGCAGGCCCAGGCAGAGCCTTGAGCTTGAAGCCCAGTAGGTCTGTGGCCCTCAGGGCCAGAGCCATGCTTTCAAGGCAGGGAAGCGGCCTGCAAGCTGAGTGGGAGTGGGGGAGGGGAGGGAGACAGCTGAAGCCGAGTCCAGAAGGGCGGCGATGGAAGAGCTGCAGCTGGGTCAGAGCCTGGAGGGAGGGCGGGGCCTTCACTTAGGACCCCCCCCCCCCGAGGCCAGCCCTAGGCCCCGGCGGTCACGCATGCGCCCTTGGCCTGTGCGGTGTGTGGGGGGTTGAACCCAAGCCCGCAGGGCTCCCGGAGCGGCCAGAGAAAGAAGGGCCCATGGAGAGGTAGGCGAGTTGGGCAGGGGGCGCCACCTTACTCTCCTCAGCTCCCTGAGGGAGAGAGAGAGAGACAGAGACAGAGAGAGAGATCCCTGACCTCTGAGTCTCTGCCTCCACCGCTGGCTGGTGCCAACTCACGCGCCATCCCACTTCCAGCCATCACCCCCACGCCTGCCCCGGGGCCAGCCCCACCACAGACAGGCCGGTTGGTTCCTGCTCACCTCTGTGCCGTCCCTTCCCGACCTGACCCCAGTGCAGGGGATAAGCTTCAGACAAGTCTTTCCATGTCCCTCTGCATGACAATAGACTTTCTCCCCTCTCCCATTCCACAGGCCCACCCGGGACATCCACCTTTGTCATTAGCTCAGGAGAGGATGCAAGATGAGAATCTCTGCTATTGTGTGGGGAGACTCAGTTTCCCGGGTTTCCCCCATGGACACATGTTCTTCAGTTGGGTCTGATTTTCTCCAGACAAGCTGTCTTGCGAAGGATTTGGCCAGCCCTAAGAACCTGAAGGGAAAGGGCGGAGGGGGGTTCTCTCTCTGCCCCCGACAGCCCCGAGCTGGGTCGGTCCCTCAGACCTGGCCAGGGGCAGCCCATCCCCCGGCGCCCTTCCCCGGGGCATCCAAGGGCAGGCTCGGCGCCAGCCCCACCCCGCTCGCCACTGCCCGACCATCGTCCTCCCTCGGGGGGCCTGGGCAGGACAGGGACCCGGCTGTGGGAGGCCTCCAGATCTCAGGCCTGGCACACCGTTTACCAGGCTGCTTCCTCCTCTGACGGGGGCCCAGCACACGCCCCAGGAGACTTGGCAGCCGCCCCCAGGGCTCTATCCTCTGGAACTCGTCCCCTTGGAAGCGGCCTGGCCCAGGTGCCAGGTTCGGCTGGTCGGCCAGCCTCCTTTGGAGAAAGCAGGCAAGCCGAGCCAGGCTTGCAGTGGCCCTGGCGTGACACCTGCCACCTCAGGCAGAGGGCCTCCCGCGTGCCCTCCATGGCGGGTTTCTCCCCGGAGCCGTGGCCTGGGCACTAGGAAGGCCGGGCCTCCCCGACTCCCGGGAGGAGGGGCTAGCCCAGTTGCGCCCTGGCCCCCAAACCCTCTGGTGCCATCTGCCTGTCTCGGCACTTCTGACTCCACAGAGCCTTTCCTACATCTGGGCTGCCTGCCGTGGCAAAGTGCAGGCGTGGGGTGAGGCCATGGTTTTGTCTTTCCAGGAAAAAATGAGCCCCTGGCCGAAGCAGCAGGCCCAGGCAGAGCCTTGAGCTTGAAGCCCAGTAGGTCTGTGGCCCTCAGGGCCAGAGCCATGCTTTCAAGGCAGGGAAGCGGCCTGCAAGCTGAGTGGGAGTGGGGGAGGGGAGGGAGACAGCTGAAGCCGAGTCCAGAAGGGCGGCGATGGAAGAGCTGCAGCTGGGTCAGAGCCTGGAGGGAGGGCGGGGCCTTCACTGAGGACCCCCCCGCGAGGCCAGCCCTAGGCACCGGCGGTCACGAATGCGCCCTTGGCCTGTGCGGTGTGTGGGGGGTTGAACCCAAGCCCGCAGGGCTCCCGGAGCGGCCAGAGAAAGAAGGGCCCATGGAGAGGTAGGCGAGGTGGGCAGGGGGCGCCACCTTACTCTCCTCAGCTCCCTGAGGGAGAGAGAGAGAGACAGAGACAGAGAGAGAGATCCCTGACCTCTGAGTCTCTGCCTCCACCGCTGGCTGGTGCCAACTCACGCGCCATCCCACTTCCAGCCATCACCCCCACGCCTGCCCCGGGGCCAGCCCCACCACAGACAGGCCGGTTGGTTCCTGCTCACCTCTGTGCCGTCCCTTCCCGACCTGACCCCAGTGCAGGGGATAAGCTTCAGACAAGTCTTTCCATGTCCCTCTGCATGACAATAGACTTCCTCCCCTCTCCCATTCCACAGGCCCACCCGGGACATCCATCTTTGTCATTAGCTCAGGAGAGGATGCAAGATGAGAATCTCTGCTATTGTGTGGGGAGACTCAGTTTCCCGGGTTTCCCCCATGGACACATGTTCTTCAGTTGGGTCTGATTTTCTCCAGACAAGCTGTCTTGGGAAGGATTTGGCCAGCCCTAAGAACCTGAAGGGAAAGGGCGGAGGGGGGTTCTCTCTCTGCCCCCGACAGCCCCGAGCTGGGTCGGTCCCTCAGACCTGGCCAGGGGCAGCCCATCCCCCGGCGCCCTTCCCCGGGGCATCCAAGGGCAGGCTCGGCGCCAGCCCCACCCCGCTCGCCACTGCCCGACCATCGTCCTCCCTCGGGGGGCCTGGGCAGGTCAGGGACCCGGCTGTGGGAGGCCTCCAGATCTCAGGCCTGGCACACCGTTTACCAGGCTGCTTCCTCCTCTGACGGGGGCCCAGCACACGCCCCAGGAGACTTGGCAGCCGCCCCCAGGGCTCTATCCTCTGGAACTCGTCCCCTTGGAAGGGGCCTGGCCCAGGTGCCAGGTTCGGCTGGTCGGCCAGCCTCCTTTGGAGAAAGCAGGCAAGCCGAGCCAGGCTTGCAGTGGCCCTGGCGTGACACCTGCCACCTCAGGCAGAGGGCCTCCCGCGTGCCCTCCATGGCGGGTTTCTCCCCGGAGCCGTGGCCTGGGCACTAGGAAGGCCGGGCCTCCCCGACTCCCGGGAGGAGGGGCTAGCCCAGTTGCGCCCTGGCCCCCAAACCCTCTGGTGCCATCTGCCTGTCTCGGCACTTCTGACTCCACAGAGCCTTTCCTACATCTGGGCTGCCTGCCGTGGCAAAGTGCAGGCGTGGGTTGAGGCCATGGTTTTGTCTTTCCAGGAAAAAATGATCCGCTGGCCGAAGCAGCAGGCCCAGGCAGAGCCTTGAGCTTGAAGCCCAGTAGGTCTGTGGCCCTCAGGGCCAGAGCCATGCTTTCAAGGCAGGGAAGCGGCCTGCAAGCTGAGTGGGAGTGGGGGAGGGGAGGGAGACAGCTGAAGCCGAGTCCAGAAGGGCGGCGATGGAAGAGCTGCAGCTGGGTCAGAGCCTGGAGGGAGGGCGGGGCCTTCACTTAGGACCCCCCCCCCCCGAGGCCAGCCCTAGGCCCCGGCGGTCACGCATGCGCCCTTGGCCTGTGCGGTGTGTGGGGGGTTGAACCCAAGCCCGCAGGGCTCCCGGAGCGGCCAGAGAAAGAAGGGCCCATGGAGAGGTAGGCGAGTTGGGCAGGGGGCGCCACCTTACTCTCCTCAGCTCCCTGAGGGAGAGAGAGAGAGACAGAGACAGAGAGAGAGATCCCTGACCTCTGAGTCTCTGCCTCCACCGCTGGCTGGTGCCAACTCACGCGCCATCCCACTTCCAGCCATCACCCCCACGCCTGCCCCGGGGCCAGCCCCACCACAGACAGGAAGGTTGGTTCCTGCTCACCTCTGTGCTGTCCCTTCCCGACCTGACCCCAGTGCAGGGGATAAGCTTCAGACAAGTCTTTCCATGTCCCTCTGCATGACAATAGACTTTCTCCCCTCTCCCATTCCACAGGCCCACCCGGGACATCCACCTTTGTCATTAGCTCAGGAGAGGATGCAAGATGAGAATCTCTGCTATTGTGTGGGGAGACTCAGTTTCCCGGGTTTCCCCCATGGACACATGTTCTTCAGTTGGGTCTGATTTTCTCCAGACAAGCTGTCTTGCGAAGGATTTGGCCAGCCCTAAGAACCTGAAGGGAAAGGGCGGAGGGGGGTTCTCTCTCTGCCCCCGACAGCCCCGAGCTGGGTCGGTCCCTCAGACCTGGCCAGGGGCAGCCCATCCCCCGGCGCCCTTCCCCGGGGCATCCAAGGGCAGGCTCGGCGCCAGCCCCACCCCGCTCGCCACTGCCCGACCATCGTCCTCCCTCGGGGGGCCTGGGCAGGACAGGGACCCGGCTGTGGGAGGCCTCCAGATCTCAGGCCTGGCACACCGTTTACCAGGCTGCTTCCTCCTCTGACGGGGGCCCAGCACACGCCCCAGGAGACTTGGCAGCCGCCCCCAGGGCTCTATCCTCTGGAACTCGTCCCCTTGGAAGCGGCCTGGCCCAGGTGCCAGGTTCGGCTGGTCGGCCAGCCTCCTTTGGAGAAAGCAGGCAAGCCGAGCCAGGCTTGCAGTGGCCCTGGCGTGACACCTGCCACCTCAGGCAGAGGGCCTCCCGCGTGCCCTCCATGGCGGGTTTCTCCCCGGAGCCGTGGCCTGGGCACTAGGAAGGCCGGGCCTCCCCGACTCCCGGGAGGAGGGGCTAGCCCAGTTGCGCCCTGGCCCCCAAACCCTCTGGTGCCATCTGCCTGTCTCGGCACTTCTGACTCCACAGAGCCTTTCCTACATCTGGGCTGCCTGCCGTGGCAAAGTGCAGGCGTGGGGTGAGGCCATGGTTTTGTCTTTCCAGGAAAAAATGAGCCCCTGGCCGAAGCAGCAGGCCCAGGCAGAGCCTTGAGCTTGAAGCCCAGTAGGTCTGTGGCCCTCAGGGCCAGAGCCATGCTTTCAAGGCAGGGAAGCGGCCTGCAAGCTGAGTGGGAGTGGGGGAGGGGAGGGAGACAGCTGAAGCCGAGTCCAGAAGGGCGGCGATGGAAGAGCTGCAGCTGGGTCAGAGCCTGGAGGGAGGGCGGGGCCTTCACTGAGGACCCCCCCCCCCCCGAGGCCAGCCCTAGGCACCGGCGGTCACGAATGCGCCCTTGGCCTGTGCGGTGTGTGGGGGGTTGAACCCAAGCCCGCAGGGCTCCCGGAGCGGCCAGAGAAAGAAGGGCCCATGGAGAGGTAGGCGAGGTGGGCAGGGGGCGCCACCTTACTCTCCTCAGCTCCCTGAGGGAGAGAGAGAGAGACAGAGACAGAGAGAGAGATCCCTGACCTCTGAGTCTCTGCCTCCACCGCTGGCTGGTGCCAACTCACGCGCCATCCCACTTCCAGCCATCACCCCCACGCCTGCCCCGGGGCCAGCCCCACCACAGACAGGCCGGTTGGTTCCTGCTCACCTCTGTGCCGTCCCTTCCCGACCTGACCCCAGTGCAGGGGATAAGCTTCAGACAAGTCTTTCCATGTCCCTCTGCATGACAATAGACTTCCTCCCCTCTCCCATTCCACAGGCCCACCCGGGACATCCATCTTTGTCATTAGCTCAGGAGAGGATGCAAGATGAGAATCTCTGCTATTGTGTGGGGAGACTCAGTTTCCCGGGTTTCCCCCATGGACACATGTTCTTCAGTTGGGTCTGATTTTCTCCAGACAAGCTGTCTTGGGAAGGATTTGGCCAGCCCTAAGAACCTGAAGGGAAAGGGCGGAGGGGGGTTCTCTCTCTGCCCCCGACAGCCCCGAGCTGGGTCGGTCCCTCAGACCTGGCCAGGGGCAGCCCATCCCCCGGCGCCCTTCCCCGGGGCATCCAAGGGCAGGCTCGGCGCCAGCCCCACCCCGCTCGCCACTGCCCGACCATCGTCCTCCCTCGGGGGGCCTGGGCAGGACAGGGACCCGGCTGTGGGAGGCCTCCAGATCTCAGGCCTGGCACACCGTTTACCAGGCTGCTTCCTCCTCTGACGGGGGCCCAGCACACGCCCCAGGAGACTTGCCAGCCGCCCCCTGGGCTCTATCCTCTGGAACTCGTCCCCTTGGAAGGGGCCTGGCCCAGGTGCCAGGTTCGGCTGGTCGGCCAGCCTCCTTTGGAGAAAGCAGGCAAGCCGAGCCAGGCTTGCAGTGGCCCTGGCGTGACACCTGCCACCTCAGGCAGAGGGCCTCCCGCGTGCCCTCCATGGCGGGTTTCTCCCCGGAGCCGTGGCCTGGGCACTAGGAAGGCCGGGCCTCCCCGACTCCCGGGAGGAGGGGCTAGCCCAGTTGCGCCCTGGCCCCCAAACCCTCTGGTGCCATCTGCCTGTCTCGGCACTTCTGACTCCACAGAGCCTTTCCTACATCTGGGCTGCCTGCCGTGGCAAAGTGCAGGCGTGGGTTGAGGCCATGGTTTTGTCTTTCCAGGAAAAAATGATCCGCTGGCCGAAGCAGCAGGCCCAGGCAGAGCCTTGAGCTTGAAGCCCAGTAGGTCTGTGGCCCTCAGGGCCAGAGCCATGCTTTCAAGGCAGGGAAGCGGCCTGCAAGCTGAGTGGGAGTGGGGGAGGGGAGGGAGACAGCTGAAGCCGAGTCCAGAAGGGCGGCGATGGAAGAGCTGCAGCTGGGTCAGAGCCTGGAGGGAGGGCGGGGCCTTCACTTAGGACCCCCCCCCCCCGAGGCCAGCCCTAGGCCCCGGCGGTCACGCATGCGCCCTTGGCCTGTGCGGTGTGTGGGGGGTTGAACCCAAGCCCGCAGGGCTCCCGGAGCGGCCAGAGAAAGAAGGGCCCATGGAGAGGTAGGCGAGTTGGGCAGGGGGCGCCACCTTACTCTCCTCAGCTCCCTGAGGGAGAGAGAGAGAGACAGAGACAGAGAGAGAGATCCCTGACCTCTGAGTCTCTGCCTCCACCGCTGGCTGGTGCCAACTCACGCGCCATCCCACTTCCAGCCATCACCCCCACGCCTGCCCCGGGGCCAGCCCCACCACAGACAGGAAGGTTGGTTCCTGCTCACCTCTGTGCTGTCCCTTCCCGACCTGACCCCAGTGCAGGGGATAAGCTTCAGACAAGTCTTTCCATGTCCCTCTGCATGACAATAGACTTTCTCCCCTCTCCCATTCCACAGGCCCACCCGGGACATCCACCTTTGTCATTAGCTCAGGAGAGGATGCAAGATGAGAATCTCTGCTATTGTGTGGGGAGACTCAGTTTCCCGGGTTTCCCCCATGGACACATGTTCTTCAGTTGGGTCTGATTTTCTCCAGACAAGCTGTCTTGCGAAGGATTTGGCCAGCCCTAAGAACCTGAAGGGAAAGGGCGGAGGGGGGTTCTCTCTCTGCCCCCGACAGCCCCGAGCTGGGTCGGTCCCTCAGACCTGGCCAGGGGCAGCCCATCCCCCGGCGCCCTTCCCCGGGGCATCCAAGGGCAGGCTCGGCGCCAGCCCCACCCCGCTCGCCACTGCCCGACCATCGTCCTCCCTCGGGGGGCCTGGGCAGGACAGGGACCCGGCTGTGGGAGGCCTCCAGATCTCAGGCCTGGCACACCGTTTACCAGGCTGCTTCCTCCTCTGACGGGGGCCCAGCACACGCCCCAGGAGACTTGGCAGCCGCCCCCAGGGCTCTATCCTCTGGAACTCGTCCCCTTGGAAGCGGCCTGGCCCAGGTGCCAGGTTCGGCTGGTCGGCCAGCCTCCTTTGGAGAAAGCAGGCAAGCCGAGCCAGGCTTGCAGTGGCCCTGGCGTGACACCTGCCACCTCAGGCAGAGGGCCTCCCGCGTGCCCTCCATGGCGGGTTTCTCCCCGGAGCCGTGGCCTGGGCACTAGGAAGGCCGGGCCTCCCCGACTCCCGGGAGGAGGGGCTAGCCCAGTTGCGCCCTGGCCCCCAAACCCTCTGGTGCCATCTGCCTGTCTCGGCACTTCTGACTCCACAGAGCCTTTCCTACATCTGGGCTGCCTGCCGTGGCAAAGTGCAGGCGTGGGGTGAGGCCATGGTTTTGTCTTTCCAGGAAAAAATGAGCCCCTGGCCGAAGCAGCAGGCCCAGGCAGAGCCTTGAGCTTGAAGCCCAGTAGGTCTGTGGCCCTCAGGGCCAGAGCCATGCTTTCAAGGCAGGGAAGCGGCCTGCAAGCTGAGTGGGAGTGGGGGAGGGGAGGGAGACAGCTGAAGCCGAGTCCAGAAGGGCGGCGATGGAAGAGCTGCAGCTGGGTCAGAGCCTGGAGGGAGGGCGGGGCCTTCACTGAGGACCCCCCCCCCCCCCGAGGCCAGCCCTAGGCACCGGCGGTCACGAATGCGCCCTTGGCCTGTGCGGTGTGTGGGGGGTTGAACCCAAGCCCGCAGGGCTCCCGGAGCGGCCAGAGAAAGAAGGGCCCATGGAGAGGTAGGCGAGGTGGGCAGGGGGCGCCACCTTACTCTCCTCAGCTCCCTGAGGGAGAGAGAGAGAGACAGAGACAGAGAGAGAGATCCCTGACCTCTGAGTCTCTGCCTCCACCGCTGGCTGGTGCCAACTCACGCGCCATCCCACTTCCAGCCATCACCCCCACGCCTGCCCCGGGGCCAGCCCCACCACAGACAGGCCGGTTGGTTCCTGCTCACCTCTGTGCCGTCCCTTCCCGACCTGACCCCAGTGCAGGGGATAAGCTTCAGACAAGTCTTTCCATGTCCCTCTGCATGACAATAGACTTCCTCCCCTCTCCCATTCCACAGGCCCACCCGGGACATCCATCTTTGTCATTAGCTCAGGAGAGGATGCAAGATGAGAATCTCTGCTATTGTGTGGGGAGACTCAGTTTCCCGGGTTTCCCCCATGGACACATGTTCTTCAGTTGGGTCTGATTTTCTCCAGACAAGCTGTCTTGGGAAGGATTTGGCCAGCCCTAAGAACCTGAAGGGAAAGGGCGGAGGGGGGTTCTCTCTCTGCCCCCGACAGCCCCGAGCTGGGTCGGTCCCTCAGACCTGGCCAGGGGCAGCCCATCCCCCGGCGCCCTTCCCCGGGGCATCCAAGGGCAGGCTCGGCGCCAGCCCCACCCCGCTCGCCACTGCCCGACCATCGTCCTCCCTCGGGGGGCCTGGGCAGGACAGGGACCCGGCTGTGGGAGGCCTCCAGATCTCAGGCCTGGCACACCGTTTACCAGGCTGCTTCCTCCTCTGACGGGGGCCCAGCACACGCCCCAGGAGACTTGCCAGCCGCCCCCTGGGCTCTATCCTCTGGAACTCGTCCCCTTGGAAGGGGCCTGGCCCAGGTGCCAGGTTCGGCTGGTCGGCCAGCCTCCTTTGGAGAAAGCAGGCAAGCCGAGCCAGGCTTGCAGTGGCCCTGGCGTGACACCTGCCACCTCAGGCAGAGGGCCTCCCGCGTGCCCTCCATGGCGGGTTTCTCCCCGGAGCCGTGGCCTGGGCACTAGGAAGGCCGGGCCTCCCCGACTCCCGGGAGGAGGGGCTAGCCCAGTTGCGCCCTGGCCCCCAAACCCTCTGGTGCCATCTGCCTGTCTCGGCACTTCTGACTCCACAGAGCCTTTCCTACATCTGGGCTGCCTGCCGTGGCAAAGTGCAGGCGTGGGTTGAGGCCATGGTTTTGTCTTTCCAGGAAAAAATGATCCGCTGGCCGAAGCAGCAGGCCCAGGCAGAGCCTTGAGCTTGAAGCCCAGTAGGTCTGTGGCCCTCAGGGCCAGAGCCATGCTTTCAAGGCAGGGAAGCGGCCTGCAAGCTGAGTGGGAGTGGGGGAGGGGAGGGAGACAGCTGAAGCCGAGTCCAGAAGGGCGGCGATGGAAGAGCTGCAGCTGGGTCAGAGCCTGGAGGGAGGGCGGGGCCTTCACTGAGGACCCCCCCCCACCGAGGCCAGCCCTAGGCCCCAGCGGTCACGCATGCGCCCTTGGCCTGTGCGGTGTGTGGGGGGTTGAACCCAAGCCCGCAGGGCTCCCGGAGCGGCCAGAGAAAGAAGGGCCCATGGAGAGGTAGGCGAGGTGGGCAGGGGGCGCCACCTTACTCTCCTCAGCTCCCTGAGGGAGAGAGAGAGAGACAGAGACAGAGAGAGAGATCCCTGACCTCTGAGTCTCTGCCTCCACCGCTGGCTGGTGCCAACTCACGCGCCATCCCACTTCCAGCCATCACCCCCACGCCTGCCCCGGGGCCAGCCCCACCACAGACAGGCCGGTTGGTTCCTGCTCACCTCTGTGCCGTCCCTTCCCGACCTGACCCCAGTGCAGGGGATAAGCTTCAGACAAGTCTTTCCATGTCCCTCTGCATGACAATAGACTTCCTCCCCTCTCCCATTCCACAGGCCCACCCGGGACATCCATCTTTGTCATTAGCTCAGGAGAGGATGCAAGATGAGAATCTCTGCTATTGTGTGGGGAGACTCAGTTTCCCGGGTTTCCCCCATGGACACATGTTCTTCAGTTGGGTCTGATTTTCTCCAGACAAGCTGTCTTGGGAAGGATTTGGCCAGCCCTAAGAACCTGAAGGGAAAGGGCGGAGGGGGGTTCTCTCTCTGCCCCCGACAGCCCCGAGCTGGGTCGGTCCCTCAGACCAGGCCAGGGGCAGCCCATCCCCCGGCGCCCTTCCCCGGGGCATCCAAGGGCAGGCTCGGCGCCAGCACCACCCCGCTCGCCACTGCCCGACCATCGTCCTCCCTCGGGGGGCCTGGGCAGGACAGGGACCCGGCTGTGGGAGGCCTCCAGATCTCAGGCCTGGCACACCGTTTACCAGGCTGCTTCCTCCTCTGACGGGGGCCCAGCACACGCCCCAGGAGACTTGCCAGCCGCCCCCAGGGCTCTATCCTCTGGAACTCGTCCCCTTGGATGGGGCCTGGCCCAGGTGCCAGGTTCGGCTGGTCGGCCAGCCTCCTTTGGAGAAAGCAGGCAAGCCGAGCCAGGCTTGCAGTGGCCCTGGCGTGACACCTGCCACCTCAGGCAGAGGGCCTCCCGCGTGCCCTCCATGGCGGGTTTCTCCCCGGAGCCGTGGCCTGGGCACTAGGAAGGCCGGGCCTCCCCGACTCCCGGGAGGAGGGGCTAGCCCAGTTGCGCCCTGGCCCCCAAACCCTCTGGTGCCATCTGCCTGTCTCGGCACTTCTGACTCCACAGAGCCTTTCCTACATCTGGGCTGCCTGCCGTGGCAAAGTGCAGGCGTGGGTTGAGGCCATGGTTTTGTCTTTCCAGGAAAAAATGATCCGCTGGCCGAAGCAGCAGGCCCAGGCAGAGCCTTGAGCTTGAAGCCCAGTAGGTCTGTGGCCCTCAGGGCCAGAGCCATGCTTTCAAGGCAGGGAAGCGGCCTGCAAGCTGAGTGGGAGTGGGGGAGGGGAGGGAGACAGCTGAAGCCGAGTCCAGAAGGGCGGCGATGGAAGAGCTGCAGCTGGGTCAGAGCCTGGAGGGAGGGCGGGGCCTTCACTGAGGACCCCCCCCCCACCGAGGCCAGCCCTAGGCCCCGGCGGTCACGCATGCGCCCTTGGCCTGTGCGGTGTGTGGGGGGTTGAACCCAAGCCCGCAGGGCTCCCGGAGCGGCCAGAGAAAGAAGGGCACATGGAGAGGTAGGCGAGGTGGGCAGGGGGCGCCACCTTACTCTCCTCAGCTCCCTGAGGGAGAGAGAGAGAGACAGAGACAGAGAGAGAGATCCCTGACCTCTGAGTCTCTGCCTCCACCGCTGGCTGGTGCCAACTCACGCGCCATCCCACTTCCAGCCATCACCCCCACGCCTGCCCCGGGGCCAGCCCCACCACAGACAGGCCGGTTGGTTCCTGCTCACCTCTGTGCTGTCCCTTCCCGACCTGACCCCAGTGCAGGGGATAAGCTTCAGACAAGTCTTTCCATGTCCCTCTGCATGACAATAGACTTCCTCCCCTCTCCCATTCCACAGGCCCACCCGGGACATCCACCTTTGTCATTAGCTCAGGAGAGGATGCAAGATGAGAATCTCTGCTATTGTGTGGGGAGACTCAGTTTCCCGGGTTTCCCCCATGGACACATGTTCTTCAGTTGGGTCTGATTTTCTCCAGACAAGCTGTCTTGGGAAGGATTTGGCCAGCACTAAAAACCTGAAGGGAAAGGGCGGAGGGGGGTTCTCTCTCTGCCCCCGACAGCCCCGAGCTGGGTCGGTCCCTCAGACCTGGCCAGGGGCAGCCCATCCCCCGGCGCCCTTCCCCGGGGCATCCAAGGGCAGGCTCGGCGCCAGCCCCACCCCGCTCGCCACTGCCTGACCATCGTCCTCCCTCGGGGGGCCTGGTCAGGACAGGGACCCGGCTGTGGGAGGCCTCCAGATCTCAGGCCTGGCACACCGTTTACCAGGCTGCTTCCTCCTCTGACGGGGGCCCAGCACACGCCCCAGGAGACTTGGCAGCCGCCCCCAGGGCTCTATCCTCTGGAACTCGTCCCCTTGGAAGCGGCCTGGCCCAGGTGCCAGGTTCGGCTGGTCGGCCAGCCTCCTTTGGAGAAAGCAGGCAAGCCGAGCCAGGCTTGCAGTGGCCCTGGCGTGACACCTGCCACCTCAGGCAGAGGGCCTCCCGCGTGCCCTCCATGGCGGGTTTCTCCCCGGAGCCGTGGCCTGGGCACTAGGAAGGCCGGGCCTCCCCGACTCCCGGGAGGAGGGGCTAGCCCAGTTGCGCCCTGGCCCCCAAACCCTCTGGTGCCATCTGCCTGTCTCGGCACTTCTGACTCCACAGAGCCTTTCCTACATCTGGGCTGCCTGCCGTGGCAAAGTGCAGGCGTGGGGTGAGGCCATGGTTTTGTCTTTCCAGGAAAAAATGAGCCCCTGGCCGAAGCAGCAGGCCCAGGCAGAGCCTTGAGCTTGAAGCCCAGTAGGTCTGTGGCCCTCAGGGCCAGAGCCATGCTTTCAAGGCAGGGAAGCGGCCTGCAAGCTGAGTGGGAGTGGGGGAGGGGAGGGAGACAGCTGAAGCCGAGTCCAGAAGGGCGGCGATGGAAGAGCTGCAGCTGGGTCAGAGCCTGGAGGGAGGGCGGGGCCTTCACTGAGGACCCCCCCCCCACCGAGGCCAGCCCTAGGCCCCGGCGGTCACGCATGCGCCCTTGGCCTGTGCGGTGTGTGGGGGGTTGAACCCAAGCCCGCAGGGCTCCCGGAGCGGCCAGAGAAAGAAGGGCACATGGAGAGGTAGGCGAGGTGGGCAGGGGGCGCCACCTTACTCTCCTCAGCTCCCTGAGGGAGAGAGAGAGAGACAGAGACAGAGAGAGAGATCCCTGACCTCTGAGTCTCTGCCTCCACCGCTGGCTGGTGCCAACTCACGCGCCATCCCACTTCCAGCCATCACCCCCACGCCTGCCCCGGGGCCAGCCCCACCACAGACAGGCCGGTTGGTTCCTGCTCACCTCTGTGCCGTCCCTTCCCGACCTGACCCCAGTGCAGGGGATAAGCTTCAGACAAGTCTTTCCATGTCCCTCTGCATGACAATAGACTTCCTCCCCTCTCCCATTCCACAGGCCCACCCGGGACATCCACCTTTGTCATTAGCTCAGGAGAGGATGCAAGATGAGAATCTCTGCTATTGTGTGGGGAGACTCAGTTTCCCGGGTTTCCCCCATGGACACATGTTCTTCAGTTGGGTCTGATTTTCTCCAGACAAGCTGTCTTGGGAAGGATTTGGCCAGCACTAAAAACCTGAAGGGAAAGGGCGGAGGGGGGTTCTCTCTCTGCCCCCGACAGCCCCGAGCTGGGTCGGTCCCTCAGACCTGGCCAGGGGCAGCCCATCCCCCGGCGCCCTTCCCCGGGGCATCCAAGGGCAGGCTCGGCGCCAGCCCCACCCCGCTCGCCACTGCCTGACCATCGTCCTCCCTCGGGGGGCCTGGTCAGGACAGGGACCCGGCTGTGGGAGGCCTCCAGATCTCAGGCCTGGCACACCGTTTACCAGGCTGCTTCCTCCTCTGACGGGGGCCCAGCACACGCCCCAGGAGACTTGGCAGCCGCCCCCAGGGCTCTATCCTCTGGAACTCGTCCCCTTGGAAGCGGCCTGGCCCAGGTGCCAGGTTCGGCTGGTCGGCCAGCCTCCTTTGGAGAAAGCAGGCAAGCCGAGCCAGGCTTGCAGTGGCCCTGGCGTGACACCTGCCACCTCAGGCAGAGGGCCTCCCGCGTGCCCTCCATGGCGGGTTTCTCCCCGGAGCCGTGGCCTGGGCACTAGGAAGGCCGGGCCTCCCCGACTCCCGGGAGGAGGGGCTAGCCCAGTTGCGCCCTGGCCCCCAAACCCTCTGGTGCCATCTGCCTGTCTCGGCACTTCTGACTCCACAGAGCCTTTCCTACATCTGGGCTGCCTGCCGTGGCAAAGTGCAGGCGTGGGGTGAGGCCATGGTTTTGTCTTTCCAGGAAAAAATGAGCCCCTGGCCGAAGCAGCAGGCCCAGGCAGAGCCTTGAGCTTGAAGCCCAGTAGGTCTGTGGCCCTCAGGGCCAGAGCCATGCTTTCAAGGCAGGGAAGCGGCCTGCAAGCTGAGTGGGAGTGGGGGAGGGGAGGGAGACAGCTGAAGCCTAGTCCAGAAGGGCGGCGATGGAAGAGCTGCAGCTGGGTCAGAGCCTGGAGGGAGGGCGGGGCCTTCACTGAGGACCCCCCCCCCGAGGCCAGCCCTAGGCCCCGGCGGTCACGCATGCGCCCTTGGCCTGTGCGGTGTGTGGGGGGTTGAACCCAAGCCCGCAGGGCTCCCGGAGCGGCCAGAGAAAGAAGGGCCCATGGAGAGGTAGGCGAGGTGGGCAGGGGGCGCCACCTTACTCTCCTCAGCTCCCTGAGGGAGAGAGAGAGAGACAGAGACAGAGAGAGAGATCCCTGACCTCTGAGTCTCTGCCTCCACCGCTGGCTGGTGCCAACTCACGCGCCATCCCACTTCCAGCCATCACCCCCACGCCTGCCCCGGGGCCAGCCCCACCACAGACAGGCCGGTTGGTTCCTGCTCACCTCTGTGCCGTCCCTTCCCGACCTGACCCCAGTGCAGGGGATAAGCTTCAGACAAGTCTTTCCATGTCCCTCTGCATGACAATAGACTTCCTCCCCTCTCCCATTCCACAGGCCCACCCGGGACATCCACCTTTGTCATTAGCTCAGGAGAGGATGCAAGATGAGAATCTCTGCTATTGTGTGGGGAGACTCAGTTTCCCGGGTTTCCCCCATGGACACATGTTCTTCAGTTGGGTCTGATTTTCTCCAGACAAGCTGTCTTGGGAAGGATTTGGCCAGCACTAAGAACCTGAAGGGAAAGGGCAGAGGGGGGTTCTCTCTCTGCCCCCGACAGCCCCGAGCTGGGTCGGTCCCTCAGACCTGGCCAGGGGCAGCCCATCACCCGGCGCCCTTCCCCGGGGCATCCAAGGGCAGGCTCGGCGCCAGCCCCACCCCGCTCGCCACTGCCCGACCATCGTCCTCCCTCGTGGGGCCTGGGCAGGACAGGGACCCGGCTGTGGGAGGCCTCCAGATCTCAGGCCTGGCACACCGTTTACCAGGCTGCTTCCTCCTCTGACGGGGGCCCAGCACACGCCCCAGGAGACTTGGCAGCCGCCCCCAGGGCTCTATCCTCTGGAACTCGTCCCCTTGGAAGGGGCCTGGCCCAGGTGCCAGGTTCGGCTGGTCGGCCAGCCTCCTTTGGAGAAAGCAGGCAAGCCGAGCCAGGCTTGCAGTGGCCCTGGCGTGACACCTGCCACCTCAGGCAGAGGGCCTCCCGCGTGCCCTCCATGGCGGGTTTCTCCCCGGAGCCGTGGCCTGGGCACTAGGAAGGCCGGGCCTCCCCGACTCCCGGGAGGAGGGGCTAGCCCAGTTGCGCCCTGGCCCCCAAACCCTCTGGTGCCATCTGCCTGTCTCGGCACTTCTGACTCCACAGAGCCTTTCCTACATCTGGGCTGCCTGCCGTGGCAAAGTGCAGGCGTGGGGTGAGGCCATGGTTTTGTCTTTCCAGGAAAAAATGAGCCCCTGGCCGAAGCAGCAGGCCCAGGCAGAGCCTTGAGCTTGAAGCCCAGTAGGTCTGTGGCCCTCAGGGCCAGAGCCATGCTTTCAAGGCAGGGAAGCGGCCTGCAAGCTGAGTGGGAGTGGGGGAGGGGAGGGAGACAGCTGAAGCCTAGTCCAGAAGGGCGGCGAAGGAAGAGCTGCAGCTGGGTCAGAGCCTGGAGGGAGGGAGGGGCCTTCACTGAGGACCCCCACCCGAGGCCAGCCCTAGGCCCTGGCGGTCACGCATGCGCCCTTGGCCTGTGCGGTGTGTGGGGGGTTGAACCCAAGCCCGCAGGGCTCCCGGAGCGGCCAGAGAAAGAAGGGCCCATGGAGAGGTAGGCGAGGTGGGCAGGGGGCGCCACCTTACTCTCCTCAGCTCCCTGAGGGAGAGAGAGAGAGACAGAGACAGAGAGAGAGATCCCTGACCTCTGAGTCTCTGCCTCCACCGCTGGCTGGTGCCAACTCACGCGCCATCCCACTTCCAGCCATCACCCCCACGCCTGCCCCGGGGCCAGCCCCACCACAGACAGGCCGGTTGGTTCCTGCTCACCTCTGTGCCGTCCCTTCCCGACCTGACCCCAGTGCAGGGGATAAGCTTCAGACAAGTCTTTCCATGTCCCTCTGCATGACAATAGACTTCCTCCCCTCTCCCATTCCACAGGCCCACCCGGGACATCCACCTTTGTCATTAGCTCAGGAGAGGATGCAAGATGAGAATCTCTGCTATTGTGTGGGGAGACTCAGTTTCCCGGGTTTCCCCCATGGACACATGTTCTTCAGTTGGGTCTGATTTTCTCCAGACAAGCTGTCTTGGGAAGGATTTGGCCAGCCCTAAGAACCTGAAGGGAAAGGGCGGAGGGGGGTTCTCTCTCTGCCCCCGACAGCCCCGAGCTGGGTCGGTCCCTCAGACCTGGCCAGGGGCAGCCCATCCCCCGGCGCCCTTCCCCGGGGCATCCAAGGGCAGGCTCGGCGCCAGCCCCACCCCGCTCGCCACTGCCCGACCATCGTCCTCCCTCGGGGGGCCTGGGCAGGACAGGGACCCGGCTGTGGGAGGCCTCCAGATCTCAGGCCTGGCACACCGTTTACCAGGCTGCTTCCTCCTCTGACGGGGGCCCAGCACACGCCCCAGGAGACTTGGCAGCCGCCCCCAGGGCTCTATCCTCTGGAACTCGTCCCCTTGGAAGGGGCCTGGCCCAGGTGCCAGGTTCGGCTTGTCGGCCAGCCTCCTTTGGAGGAAGCAGGCAAGCCGAGCAAGGCTTGCAGTGGCCCTGGCGTGACACCTGCCACCTCAGGCTGAGGGCCTCCCGCGTGCCCTCCATGGCGGGTTTCTCCCCGGAGCCGTGGCCTGGGCACTAGGAAGGCCGGGCCTCCCCGACTCCCGGGAGGAGGGGCTAGCCCAGTTGCGCCCTGGCCCCCAAACCCTCTGGTGCCTTCTGCCTGTCTCGGCACTTCTGACTCCACAGAGCCTTTCCTACATCTGGGCTGCCTGCCGTGGCAAAGTGCAGGCGTGGGGTGAGGCCATGGTTTTGTCTTTCCAGGAAAAAATGAGCCCCTGGCCGAAGCAGCAGGCCCAGGCAGAGCCTTGAGCTTGAAGCCCAGTAGGTCTGTGGCCCTCAGGGCCAGAGCCATGCTTTCAAGGCAGGGAAGCGGCCTGCAAGCTGAGTGGGAGTGGGGGAGGGGAGGGAGACAGCTGAAGCCTAGTCCAGAAGGGCGGCGAAGGAAGAGCTGCAGCTGGGTCAGAGCCTGGAGGGAGGGCGGGGCCTTCACTGAGGACCCCCACCCGAGGCCAGCCCTAGGCCCTGGCGGTCACGCATGCGCCCTTGGCCTGTGCGGTGTGTGGGGGGTTGAACCCAAGCCCGCAGGGCTCCCGGAGCGGCCAGAGAAAGAAGGGCCCATGGAGAGGTAGGCGAGGTGGGCAGGGGGCGCCACCTTACTCTCCTCAGCTCCCTGAGGGAGAGAGAGAGAGACAGAGACAGAGAGAGAGATCCCTGACCTCTGAGTCTCTGCCTCCACCGCTGGCTGGTGCCAACTCACGCGCCATCCCACTTCCAGCCATCACCCCCACGCCTGCCCAGGGGCCAGCCCCACCACAGAGAGGCCTGTTGGTTCCTGCTCACCTCTGTGCCGTCCCTTCCCGACCTGACCCCAGTGCAGGGGATAAGCTTCAGACAAGTCTTTCCATGTCCCTCTGCATGACAATAGACTTCCTCCCCTCTCCCATTCCACAGGCCCACCCGGGACATCCACCTTTGTCATTAGCTCAGGAGAGGATGCAAGATGAGAATCTCTGCTATTGTGTGGGGAGACTCAGTTTCCCGGGTTTCCCCCATGGACACATGTTCTTCAGTTGGGTCTGATTTTCTCCAGACAAGCTGTCTTGGGAAGGATTTGGCCAGCCCTAAGAACCTGAAGGGAAAGGGCGGAGGGGGGTTCTCTCTCTGCCCCCGACAGCCCCGAGCTGGGTCGGTCCCTCAGACCTGGCCAGGGGCAGCCCATCCCCCGGCGCCCTTCCCCGGGGCATCCAAGGGCAGGCTCGGCGCCAGCCCCACCACGCTCGCCACTGCCCGACCATCGTCCTCCCTCGGGGGGCCTGGGCAGGACAGGGACCCGGGTGTGGGAGGCCTCCAGATCTCAGGCCTGGCACACCGTTTACCAGGCTGCTTCCTCCTCTGACGGGGGCCCAGCACACGCCCCAGGAGACTTGCCAGCCGCCCCCAGGGCTCTATCCTCTGGAACTCGTCCCCTTGGAAGGGGCCTGGCCCAGGTGCCAGGTTCGGCTGGTCGGCCAGCCTCCTTTGGAGAAAGCAGGCAAGCCGAGCCAGGCTTGCAGTGGCCCTGGCGTGACACCTGCCACCTCAGGCAGAGGGCCTCCCGCGTGCCCTCCATGGCGGGTTTCTCCCCGGAGCCGTGGCCTGGGCACTAGGAAGGCCGGGCCTCCCGGACTCCCGGGAGGAGGGGCTAGCCCAATTGCGCCCTGGCGCCCAAACCCTCTGGTGCCATCTGCCTGTCTCGGCACTTCTGACTCCACAGAGCCTTTCCTACATCTGGGCTGCCTGCCGTGGCAAAGTGCAGGCGTGGGGTGAGGCCATGGTTTTGTCTTTCCAGGAAAAAGTGAGCCCCTGGCCGAAGCAGCAGGCCCAGGCAGAGCCTTGAGCTTGAAGCCCAGTAGGTCTGTGGCCCTCAGGGCCAGAGCCATGCTTTCAAGGCAGGGAAGCGGCCTGCAAGCTGAGTGGGAGTGGGGGAGGGGAGGGAGACAGCTGAAGCCCAGTCCAGAAGGGCGGCGATGGAAGAGCTGCAGCTGGGTCAGAGCCTGGAGGGAGGGCGGGGCCTTCACTGAGGACCCCCCCCCCCCGAGGCCAGCCCTAGGCCCCGGCTGTCACGCATGCGCCCTTGGCCTGTGCGGTGTGTGGGGGGTTGAACCCAAGCCCGCAGGGCTCCCGGAGCGGCCAGAGAAAGAAGGGCCCATGGAGAGGTAGGCGAGGTGGGCAGGGGGCGCCACCTTACTCTCCTCAGCTCCCTGAGGGAGAGAGAGAGAGACAGAGACAGAGAGAGAGATCCCTGACCTCTGAGTCTCTGCCTCCACCGCTGGCTGGTGCCAACTCACGCGCCATCCCACTTCCAGCCATCACCCCCACGCCTGCCCCGGGGCCAGCCCCACCACAGACAGGCCGGTTGGTTCCTGCTCACCTCTGTGCCGTCCCTTCCCGACCTGACCCCAGTGCAGGGGATAAGCTTCAGACAAGTCTTTCCATGTCCCTCTGCATGACAATAGACTTCCTCCCCTCTCCCATTCCACAGGCCCACCCGGGACATCCACCTTTGTCATTAGCTCAGGAGAGGATGCAAGATGAGAATCTCTGCTATTGTGTGGGGAGACTCAGTTTCCCGGGTTTCCCCCATGGACACATGTTCTTCAGCTGGGTCTGATTTTCTCCAGACAAGCTGTCTTGGGAAGGATTTGGCCAGCCCTAAGAACCTGAAGGGAAAGGGCGGAGGGGGGTTCTCTCTCTGCCCCCGACAGCCCCGAGCTGGGTCGGTCCCTCAGACCTGGCCAGTGGCAGCCCATCCCCCGGTGCCCTTCCTCGGGGCATCCAAGGGCAGGCTCGGCGCCAGCCCCACCCCGCTCGCCACTGCCCGACCATCGTCCTCCCTCGGGGGGCCTGGGCAGGACAGGGACCCGGCTGTGGGAGGCCTCCAGATCTCAGGCCTGGCACACCGTTTACCAGGCTGCTTCCTCCTCTGACGGGGGCCCAGCACACGCCCCAGGAGACTTGGCAGCCGCCCCCAGGGCTCTATCCTCTGGAACTCGTCCCCTTGGAAGGGGCCTGGCCCAGGTGCCAGGTTCGGCTGGTCGGCCAGCCTCCTTTGGAGGAAGCAGGCAAGCCGAGCCAGGCTTGCAGTGGCCCTGGCGTGACACCTGCCACCTCAGGCAGAGGGCCTCCCGCGTGCCCTCCATGGCGGGTTTCTCCCCGGAGCCGTGGCCTGGGCACTAGGAAGGCCGGGCCTCCCCGACTCCCGGGAGGAGGGGCTAGCCCAGTTGCGCCCTGGCCCCCAAACCCTCTGGTGCCATCTGCCTGTCTCGGCACTTCTGACTCCACAGAGCCTTTCCTACATCTGGGCTGCCTGCCGTGGCAAAGTGCAGGCGTAGGGTGGGGACATGGTTTTGTCTTTCCAGGAAAAAATGAGCCCCTGGCCGAAGCAGCAGGCCCAGGCAGAGCCTTGAGCTTGAAGCCCAGTAGGTCTGTGGCCCTCAGGGCCAGAGCCATGCTTTCAAGGCAGGGAAGCGGCCTGCAAGCTGAGTGGGAGTGGGGGAGGGGAGGGAGACAGCTGAAGAAGAGTCCAGAAGGGCGGCGATGGAAGAGCTGCAGCTGGGTCAGAGCCTGGAGGGAGGGCGGGGCCTTCACTGAGGACCCCCCCCCCCACCGAGGCCAGCCCTAGGCCCCGGCGGTCACGCATGCGCCCTTGGCCTGTGCGGTGTGTGGGGGGTTGAACCCAAGCCCGCAGGGCTCCCGGAGCGGCCAGAGAAAGAAGGGCCCATGGAGAGGTAGGCGAGGTGGGCAGGGGGCGCCACCTTACTCTCCTCAGCTCCCTGAGGGAGAGAGAGAGAGACAGAGACAGAGAGAGAGATCCCTGACCTCTGAGTCTCTGCCTCCACCGCTGGCTGGTGCCAACTCACGCGCCATCCCACTTCCAGCCATCACCCCCACGCCTGCCCCGGGGCCAGCCCCACCACAGACAGGCCGGTTGGTTCCTGCTCACCTCTGTGCCGTCCCTTCCCGACCTGACCCCAGTGCAGGGGATAAGCTTCAGACAAGTCTTTCCATGTCCCTCTGCATGACAATAGACTTCCTCCCCTCTCCCATTCCACAGGCCCACCCGGGACATCCACCTTTGTCATTAGCTCAGGAGAGGATGCAAGATGAGAATCTCTGCTATTGTGTGCGGAGACTCAGTTTCCCGGGTTTCCCCCATGGACACATGTTCTTCAGTTGGGTCTGATTTTCTCCAGACAAGCTGTCTTGGGAAGGATTTGGCCAGCCCTAAGAACCTGAAGGGAAAGGGCGGAGGGGGGTTCTCTCTCTGCCCCCGACAGCCCCGAGCTGAGTCGGTCCCTCAGACCTGGCCAGGGGCAGCCCATCCCCCGGCGCCCTTCCCCGGGGCATCCAAGGGCAGGCTCGGCGCCAGCCCCACCCCGCTCGCCACTGCCCGACCATCGTCCTCCCTCGGGGGGCCTGGGCAGGACAGGGACCCGGCTGTGGGAGGCCTCCAGATCTCAGGCCTGGCACACCGTTTACCAGGCTGCTTCCTCCTCTGACGGGGGCCCAGCACACGCCCCAGGAGACTTGGCAGCCGCCCCCAGGGCTCTATCCTCTGGAACTCGTCCCCTTGGAAGCGGCCTGGCCCAGGTGCCAGGTTCGGCTGGTCGGCCAGCCTCCTTTGGAGAAAGCAGGCAAGCCGAGCCAGGCTTGCAGTGGCCCTGGCGTGACACCTGCCACCTCAGGCAGAGGGCCTCCCGCGTGCCCTCCATGGCGGGTTTCTCCCCGGAGCCGTGGCCTGGGCACTAGGAAGGCCGGGCCTCCCCGACTCCCGGGAGGAGGGGCTAGCCCAGTTGCGCCCTGGCCCCCAAACCCTCTGGTGCCATCTGCCTGTCTCGGCACTTCTGACTCCACAGAGCCTTTCCTACATCTGGGCTGCCTGCCGTGGCAAAGTGCAGGCGTGGGGTGAGGCCATGGTTTTGTCTTTCCAGGAAAAAATGAGCCCCTGGCCGAAGCAGCAGGCCCAGGCAGAGCCTTGAGCTTGAAGCCCAGTAGGTCTGTGGCCCTCAGGGCCAGAGACATGCTTTCAAGGCAGGGAAGCAGCCTGCAAGCTGAGTGGGAGTGGGGGAGGGGAGGGAGACAGCTGAAGCCTAGTCCAGAAGGGCAGCTATGGAAGAGCTGCAGCTGGGTCAGAGCCTGGAGGGAGGGCGGGGCCTTCACTGAGGACCCCCCCCCCCCCGAGGCCAGCCCTAGGCCCCGGGCGGTCACGCATGCGCCCTTGGCCTGTGCGGTGTGTGGGGGGTTGAACCCAAGCCCGCAGGGCTCCCGGAGCGGCCAGAGAAAGAAGGGCCCATGGAGAGGTAGGCGAGGTGGGCAGGGGGCGCCACCTTACTCTCCTCAGCTCCCTGAGGGAGAGAGAGAGAGACAGAGACAGAGAGAGAGATCCCTGACCTCTGAGTCTCTGCCTCCACCGCTGGCTGGTGCCAACTCACGCGCCATCCCACTTCCAGCCATCACCCCCACGCCTGCCCCGGGGCCAGCCCCACCACAGACAGGCCGGTTGGTTCCTGCTCACCTCTGTGCCGTCCCTTCCCGACCTGACCCCAGTGCAGGGGATAAGCTTCAGACAAGTCTTTCCATGTCCCTCTGCATGACAATAGACTTCCTCCCCTCTCCCATTCCACAGGCCCACCCGGGACATCCACCTTTGTCATTAGCTCAGGAGAGGATGCAAGATGAGAATCTCTGCTATTGTGTGGGGAGACTCAGTTTCCCGGGTTTCCCCCATGGACACATGTTCTTCAGCTGGGTCTGATTTTCTCCAGACAAGCTGTCTTGGGAAGGATTTGGCCAGCCCTAAGAACCTGAAGGGAAAGGGCGGAGGGGGGTTCTCTCTCTGCCCCCGACAGCCCCGAGCTGGGTCGGTCCCTCAGACCTGGCCAGGGGCAGCCCATCCCCCGGCGCCCTTCCCCGGGGCATCCAAGGGCAGGCTCGGCGCCAGCCCCACCCCGCTCGCCACTGCCCGACCATCGTCCTCCCTCGGGGGGCCTGGGCAGGACAGGGACCCGGCTGTGGGAGGCCTCCAGATCTCAGGCCTGGCACACCGTTTACCAGGCTGCTTCCTCCTCTGACGGGGGCCCAGCACACGCCCCAGGAGACTTGCCAGCCGCCCCCAGGGCTCTATCCTCTGGAACTCGTCCCCTTGGAAGGGGCCTGGCCCAGGTGCCAGGTTCGGCTGGTCGGCCAGCCTCCTTTGGAGGAAGCAGGCAAGCCGAGCCAGGCTTGCAGTGGCCCTGGCGTGACACCTGCCACCTCAGGCAGAGGGCCTCCCGCGTGCCCTCCATGGCGGGTTTCTCCCCGGAGCCGTGGCCTGGGCGCTAGGAAGGCCCGGCCTCCCCGACTCCCAGGAGGAGGGGCTAGCCCAGTTGCGCCCTGGCCCCCAAACCCTCTGGTGACATCTGCCTGTCTCGGCATTTCTGACTCCACAGACCCTTTCCTACATCTGGGCTGCCTGCCGTGGCAAAGTGCAGGCGTGGGGTGAGGCCATGGTTTTGTCTTTCCAGGAAAAAGTGAGCCCCTGGCCGAAGCAGCAGGCCCAGGCAGAGCCTTGAGCTTGAAGCCCAGTAGGTCTGTGGCCCTCAGGGCCAGAGCCATGCTTTCAAGGCAGGGAAGCGGCCTGCAAGCTGAGTGGGAGTGGGGGAGGGGAGGGAGACAGCTGAAGCCGAGTCCAGAAGGGCGGCGATGGAAGAGCTGCAGCTGGGTCAGAGCCTGGAGGGAGGGCGGGGCCTTCACTGAGGACCCCCCCCCCCCCGAGGCCAGCCCTAGGCCCCGGCTGTCACGCATGCGCCCTTGGCCTGTGCGGTGTGTGGGGGGTTGAACCCAAGCCCGCAGGGCTCCCGGAGCGGCCAGAGAAAGAAGGGCCCATGGAGAGGTAGGCGAGGTGGGCAGGGGGCGCCACCTTACTCTCCTCAGCTCCCTGAGGGAGAGAGAGAGAGACAGAGACAGAGAGAGAGATCCCTGACCTCTGAGTCTCTGCCTCCACCGCTGGCTGGTGCCAACTCACGCGCCATCCCACTTCCAGCCATCACCCCCAAGCCTGCCCCGGGGCCAGCCCCACCACAGAGAGGCCGGTTGGTTCCTGCTCACCTCTGTGCCGTCCCTTCCCGACCTGACCCCAGTGCAGGGGATAAGCTTCAGACAAGTCTTTCCATGTCCCTCTGCATGACAATAGACTTCCTCCCCTCTCCCATTCCACAGGCCCACCCGGGACATCCACCTTTGTCATTAGCTCAGGAGAGGATGCAAGATGAGAATCTCTGCTATTGTGTGCGGAGACTCAGTTTCCCGGGTTTCCCCCATGGACACATGTTCTTCAGTTGGGTCTGATTTTCTCCAGACAAGCTGTCTTGGGAAGGATTTGGCCAGCCCTAAGAACCTGAAGGGAAAGGGCGGAGGGGGGTTCTCTCTCTGCCCCCGACAGCCCCGAGCTGGGTCGGTCCCTCAGACCTGGCCAGGGGCAGCCCATCCCCCGGCGCCCTTCCCCGGGGCATCCAAGGGCAGGCTCGGCGCCAGCCCCACCCCGCTCGCCACTGCCCGACCATCGTCCTCCCTCGGGGGGCCTGGGCAGGACAGGGACCCGGCTGTGGGAGGCCTCCAGATCTCAGGCCTGGCACACCGTTTACCAGGCTGCTTCCTCCTCTGACGGGGGCCCAGCACACGCCCCAGGAGACTTGGCAGCCGCCCCCAGGGCTCTATCCTCTGGAACTCGTCCCCTTGGAAGGGGCCTGGCCCAGGTGCCAGGTTCGGCTGGTCGGCCAGCCTCCTTTGGAGAAAGCAGGCAAGCCGAGCCAGGCTTGCAGTGGCCCTGGCGTGACACCTGCCACCTCAGGCAGAGGGCCTCCCGCGTGCCCTCCATGGCGGGTTTCTCCCCGGAGCCGTGGCCTGGGCACTAGGAAGGCCGGGCCTCCCCGACTCCCAGGAGGAGGGGCTAGCCCAGTTGCGCCCTGGCCCCCAAACCCTCTGGTGACATCTGCCTGTCTCGGCATTTCTGACTCCACAGACCCTTTCCTACATCTGGGCTGCCTGCCGTGGCAAAGTGCAGGCGTGGGGTGAGGCCATGGTTTTGTCTTTCCAGGAAAAAGTGAGCCCCTGGCCGAAGCAGCAGGCCCAGGCAGAGCCTTGAGCTTGAAGCCCAGTAGGTCTGTGGCCCTCAGGGCCAGAGCCATGCTTTCAAGGCAGGGAAGCGGCCTGCAAGCTGAGTGGGAGTGGGGGAGGGGAGGGAGACAGCTGAAGCCGAGTCCAGAAGGGCGGCGATGGAAGAGCTGCAGCTGGGTCAGAGCCTGGAGGGAGGGCGGGGCCTTCACTGAGGACCCCCCCCCCCCCCCGAGGCCAGCCCTAGGCCCCGGCTGTCACGCATGCGCCCTTGGCCTGTGCGGTGTGTGGGGGGTTGAACCCAAGCCCGCAGGGCTCCCGGAGCGGCCAGAGAAAGAAGGGCCCATGGAGAGGTAGGCGAGGTGGGCAGGGGGCGCCACCTTACTCTCCTCAGCTCCCTGAGGGAGAGAGAGAGAGACAGAGACAGAGAGAGAGATCCCTGACCTCTGAGTCTCTGCCTCCACCGCTGGCTGGTGCCAACTCACGCGCCATCCCACTTCCAGCCATCACCCCCAAGCCTGCCCCGGGGCCAGCCCCACCACAGAGAGGCCGGTTGGTTCCTGCTCACCTCTGTGCCGTCCCTTCCCGACCTGACCCCAGTGCAGGGGATAAGCTTCAGACAAGTCTTTCCATGTCCCTCTGCATGACAATAGACTTCCTCCCCTCTCCCATTCCACAGGCCCACCCGGGACATCCACCTTTGTCATTAGCTCAGGAGAGGATGCAAGATGAGAATCTCTGCTATTGTGTGCGGAGACTCAGTTTCCCGGGTTTCCCCCATGGACACATGTTCTTCAGTTGGGTCTGATTTTCTCCAGACAAGCTGTCTTGGGAAGGATTTGGCCAGCCCTAAGAACCTGAAGGGAAAGGGCGGAGGGGGGTTCTCTCTCTGCCCCCGACAGCCCCGAGCTGGGTCGGTCCCTCAGACCTGGCCAGGGGCAGCCCATCCCCCGGCGCCCTTCCCCGGGGCATCCAAGGGCAGGCTCGGCGCCAGCCCCACCCCGCTCGCCACTGCCCGACCATCGTCCTCCCTCGGGGGGCCTGGGCAGGACAGGGACCCGGCTGTGGGAGGCCTCCAGATCTCAGGCCTGGCACACCGTTTACCAGGCTGCTTCCTCCTCTGACGGGGGCCCAGCACACGCCCCAGGAGACTTGGCAGCCGCCCCCAGGGCTCTATCCTCTGGAACTCGTCCCCTTGGAAGGGGCCTGGCCCAGGTGCCAGGTTCGGCTGGTCGGCCAGCCTCCTTTGGAGAAAGCAGGCAAGCCGAGCCAGGCTTGCAGTGGCCCTGGCGTGACACCTGCCACCTCAGGCAGAGGGCCTCCCGCGTGCCCTCCATGGCGGGTTTCTCCCCGGAGCCGTGGCCTGGGCACTAGGAAGGCCGGGCCTCCCCGACTCCCAGGAGGAGGGGCTAGCCCAGTTGCGCCCTGGCCCCCAAACCCTCTGGTGACATCTGCCTGTCTCGGCATTTCTGACTCCACAGACCCTTTCCTACATCTGGGCTGCCTGCCGTGGCAAAGTGCAGGCGTGGGGTGAGGCCATGGTTTTGTCTTTCCAGGAAAAAGTGAGCCCCTGGCCGAAGCAGCAGGCCCAGGCAGAGCCTTGAGCTTGAAGCCCAGTAGGTCTGTGGCCCTCAGGGCCAGAGCCATGCTTTCAAGGCAGGGAAGCGGCCTGCAAGCTGAGTGGGAGTGGGGGAGGGGAGGGAGACAGCTGAAGCCGAGTCCAGAAGGGCGGCGATGGAAGAGCTGCAGCTGGGTCAGAGCCTGGAGGGAGGGCGGGGCCTTCACTGAGGACCCCCCCCCCCCCGAGGCCAGCCCTAGGCCCCGGCTGTCACGCATGCGCCCTTGGCCTGTGCGGTGTGTGGGGGGTTGAACCCAAGCCCGCAGGGCTCCCGGAGCGGCCAGAGAAAGAAGGGCCCATGGAGAGGTAGGCGAGGTGGGCAGGGGGCGCCACCTTACTCTCCTCAGCTCCCTGAGGGAGAGAGAGAGAGGACAGAGACAGAGAGAGAGATCCCTGACCTCTGAGTCTCTGCCTCCACCGCTGGCTGGTGCCAACTCACGCGCCATCCCACTTCCAGCCATCACCCCCAAGCCTGCCCCGGGGCCAGCCCCACCACAGAGAGGCCGGTTGGTTCCTGCTCACCTCTGTGCCGTCCCTTCCCGACCTGACCCCAGTGCAGGGGATAAGCTTCAGACAAGTCTTTCCATGTCCCTCTGCATGACAATAGACTTCCTCCCCTCTCCCATTCCACAGGCCCACCCGGGACATCCACCTTTGTCATTAGCTCAGGAGAGGATGCAAGATGAGAATCTCTGCTATTGTGTGCGGAGACTCAGTTTCCCGGGTTTCCCCCATGGACACATGTTCTTCAGTTGGGTCTGATTTTCTCCAGACAAGCTGTCTTGGGAAGGATTTGGCCAGCCCTAAGAACCTGAAGGGAAAGGGCGGAGGGGGGTTCTCTCTCTGCCCCCGACAGCCCCGAGCTGGGTCGGTCCCTCAGACCTGGCCAGGGGCAGCCCATCCCCCGGCGCCCTTCCCCGGGGCATCCAAGGGCAGGCTCGGCGCCAGCCCCACCCCGCTCGCCACTGCCCGACCATCGTCCTCCCTCGGGGGGCCTGGGCAGGACAGGGACCCGGCTGTGGGAGGCCTCCAGATCTCAGGCCTGGCACACCGTTTACCAGGCTGCTTCCTCCTCTGACGGGGGCCCAGCACACGCCCCAGGAGACTTGGCAGCCGCCCCCAGGGCTCTATCCTCTGGAACTCGTCCCCTTGGAAGGGGCCTGGCCCAGGTGCCAGGTTCGGCTGGTCGGCCAGCCTCCTTTGGAGAAAGCAGGCAAGCCGAGCCAGGCTTGCAGTGGCCCTGGCGTGACACCTGCCACCTCAGGCAGAGGGCCTCCCGCGTGCCCTCCATGGCGGGTTTCTCCCCGGAGCCGTGGCCTGGGCACTAGGAAGGCCGGGCCTCCCCGACTCCCGGGAGGAGGGGCTAGCCCAGTTGCGCCCTGGCCCCCAAACCCTCTGGTGCCATCTGCCTGTCTCGGCACTTCTGACTCCACAGAGCCTTTCCTACATCTGGGCTGCCTGCCGTGGCAAAGTGCAGGCGTGGGTTGAGGCCATGGTTTTGTCTTTCCAGGAAAAAATGATCCGCTGGCCGAAGCAGCAGGCCCAGGCAGAGCCTTGAGCTTGAAGCCCAGTAGGTCTGTGGCCCTCAGGGCCAGAGCCATGCTTTCAAGGCAGGGAAGCGGCCTGCAAGCTGAGTGGGAGTGGGGGAGGGGAGGGAGACAGCTGAAGCCGAGTCCAGAAGGGCGGCGATGGAAGAGCTGCAGCTGGGTCAGAGCCTGGAGGGAGGGCGGGGCCTTCACTGAAGACCCCCCCCCCACCGAGGCCAGCCCTAGGCCCCGGCGGTCACGCATGCGCCCTTGGCCTGTGCGGTGTGTGGGGGGTTGAACCCAAGCCCGCAGGGCTCCCGGAGCGGCCAGAGAAAGAAGGGCCCATGGAGAGGTAGGCGAGGTGGGCAGGGGGCGCCACCTTACTCTCCTCAGCTCCCTGAGGGAGAGAGAGAGAGACAGAGACAGAGAGAGAGATCCCTGACCTCTGAGTCTCTGCCTCCACCGCTGGCTGGTGCCAACTCACGCGCCATCCCACTTCCAGCCATCACCCCCACGCCTGCCCCGGGGCCAGCCCCACCACAGACAGGCCGGTTGGTTCCTGCTCACCTCTGTGCCGTCCCTTCCCGACCTGACCCCAGTGCAGGGGATAAGCTTCAGACAAGTCTTTCCATGTCCCTCTGCATGACAATAGACTTCCTCCCCTCTCCCATTCCACAGGCCCACCCGGGACATCCACCTTTGTCATTAGCTCAGGAGAGGATGCAAGATGAGAATCTCTGCTATTGTGTGGGGAGACTCAGATTCCCGGGTTTCCCCCATGGACACATGTTCTTCAGCTGGGTCTGATTTTCTCCAGACAAGCTGTCTTGGGAAGGATTTGGCCAGCCCTAAGAACCTGAAGGGAAAGGGCGGAGGGGGGTTCTCTCTCTGCCCCCGACAGCCCCGAGCTGGGTCGGTCCCTCAGACCTGGCCAGGGGCAGCCCATCCCCCGGCGCCCTTCCCCGGGGCATCCAAGGGCAGGCTCGGCGCCAGCCCCACCCCGCTCGCCACTGCCCGACCATCGTCCTCCCTCGGGGGGCCTGGGCAGGACAGGGACCCGGCTGTGGGAGGCCTCCAGATCTCAGGCCTGGCACACCGTTTACCAGGCTGCTTCCTCCTCTGACGGGGGCCCAGCACACGCCCCAGGAGACTTGGCAGCCGCCCCCAGGGCTCTATCCTCTGGAACTCGTCCCCTTGGAAGGGGCCTGGCCCAGGTGCCAGGTTCGGCTGGTCGGCCAGCCTCCTTTGGAGGAAGCAGGCAAGCCGAGCCAGGCTTGCAGTGGCCCTGGCGTGACACCTGCCACCTCAGGCAGAGGGCCTCCCGCGTGCCCTCCATGGCGGGTTTCTCCCCGGAGCCGTGGCCTGGGCGCTAGGAAGGCCGGGCCTCCCCGACTCCCGGGAGGAGGGGCTAGCCCAGTTGTGCCCTGGCCCCCAAACCCTCTGGTGCCATCTGCCTGTCTCGGCACTTCTGACTCCACAGAGCCTTTCCTACATCTGGGCTGCCTGCCGTGGCAAAGTGCAGGCGTGGGGTGAGGCCGTGGTTTTGTCTTTCCAGGAAAAAATGAGCCGCTGGCCGAAGCAGCAGGCCCAGGCAGAGCCTTGAGCTTGAAGCCCAGTAGGTCTGTGGCCCTCAGGGCCAGAGCCATGCTTTCAAGGCAGGGAAGCGGCCTGCAAGCTGAGTGGGAGTGGGGGAGGGGAGGGAGGCAGCTGAAGCCGAGTCCAGAAGGGCGGCGATGGAAGAGCTGCAGCTGGGTCAGAGCCTGGAGGGAGGGCGGGGCCTTCACTGAGGACCCCCCCCCCCCCCGAGGCCAGCCCTAGGCCCCGGCTGTCACGCATGCGCCCTTGGCCTGTGCGGTGTGTGGGGGGGTTGAACCCAAGCCCGCAGGGCTCCCGGAGCGGCCAGAGAAAGAAGGGCCCATGGAGAGGTAGGCGAGGTGGGCAGGGGGCGCCACCTTACTCTCCTCAGCTCCCTGAGGGAGAGAGAGAGAGACAGAGACAGAGAGAGAGATCCCTGACCTCTGAGTCTCTGCCTCCACCGCTGGCTGGTGCCAACTCACGCGCCATCCCACTTCCAGCCATCACCCCCAAGCCTGCCCCGGGGCCAGCCCCACCACAGAGAGGCCGGTTGGTTCCTGCTCACCTCTGTGCCGTCCCTTCCCGACCTGACCCCAGTGCAGGGGATAAGCTTCAGACAAGTCTTTCCATGTCCCTCTGCATGACAATAGACTTCCTCCCCTCTCCCATTCCACAGGCCCACCCGGGACATCCACCTTTGTCATTAGCTCAGGAGAGGATGCAAGATGAGAATCTCTGCTATTGTGTGCGGAGACTCAGTTTCCCGGGTTTCCCCCATGGACACATGTTCTTCAGTTGGGTCTGATTTTCTCCAGACAAGCTGTCTTGGGAAGGATTTGGCCAGCCCTAAGAACCTGAAGGGAAAGGGCGGAGGGGGGTTCTCTCTCTGCCCCCGACAGCCCCGAGCTGGGTCGGTCCCTCAGACCTGGCCAGGGGCAGCCCATCCCCCGGCGCCCTTCCCCGGGGCATCCAAGGGCAGGCTCGGCGCCAGCCCCACCCCGCTCGCCACTGCCCGACCATCGTCCTCCCTCGGGGGGCCTGGGCAGGACAGGGACCCGGCTGTGGGAGGCCTCCAGATCTCAGGCCTGGCACACCGTTTACCAGGCTGCTTCCTCCTCTGACGGGGGGCCCAGCACACGCCCCAGGAGACTTGGCAGCCGCCCCCAGGGCTCTATCCTCTGGAACTCGTCCCCTTGGAAGGGGCCTGGCCCAGGTGCCAGGTTCGGCTGGTCGGCCAGCCTCCTTTGGAGAAAGCAGGCAAGCCGAGCCAGGCTTGCAGTGGCCCTGGCGTGACACCTGCCACCTCAGGCAGAGGGCCTCCCGCGTGCCCTCCATGGCGGGTTTCTCCCCGGAGCCGTGGCCTGGGCACTAGGAAGGCCGGGCCTCCCCGACTCCCGGGAGGAGGGGCTAGCCCAGTTGCGCCCTGGCCCCCAAACCCTCTGGTGCCATCTGCCTGTCTCGGCACTTCTGACTCCACAGAGCCTTTCCTACATCTGGGCTGCCTGCCGTGGCAAAGTGCAGGCGTGGGTTGAGGCCATGGTTTTGTCTTTCCAGGAAAAAATGATCCGCTGGCCGAAGCAGCAGGCCCAGGCAGAGCCTTGAGCTTGAAGCCCAGTAGGTCTGTGGCCCTCAGGGCCAGAGCCATGCTTTCAAGGCAGGGAAGCGGCCTGCAAGCTGAGTGGGAGTGGGGGAGGGGAGGGAGACAGCTGAAGCCGAGTCCAGAAGGGCGGCGATGGAAGAGCTGCAGCTGGGTCAGAGCCTGGAGGGAGGGCGGGGCCTTCACTGAAGACCCCCCCCCCACCGAGGCCAGCCCTAGGCCCCGGCGGTCACGCATGCGCCCTTGGCCTGTGCGGTGTGTGGGGGGTTGAACCCAAGCCCGCAGGGCTCCCGGAGCGGCCAGAGAAAGAAGGGCCCATGGAGAGGTAGGCGAGGTGGGCAGGGGGCGCCACCTTACTCTCCTCAGCTCCCTGAGGGAGAGAGAGAGAGACAGAGACAGAGAGAGAGATCCCTGACCTCTGAGTCTCTGCCTCCACCGCTGGCTGGTGCCAACTCACGCGCCATCCCACTTCCAGCCATCACCCCCACGCCTGCCCCGGGGCCAGCCCCACCACAGACAGGCCGGTTGGTTCCTGCTCACCTCTGTGCCGTCCCTTCCCGACCTGACCCCAGTGCAGGGGATAAGCTTCAGACAAGTCTTTCCATGTCCCTCTGCATGACAATAGACTTCCTCCCCTCTCCCATTCCACAGGCCCACCCGGGACATCCACCTTTGTCATTAGCTCAGGAGAGGATGCAAGATGAGAATCTCTGCTATTGTGTGGGGAGACTCAGATTCCCGGGTTTCCCCCATGGACACATGTTCTTCAGCTGGGTCTGATTTTCTCCAGACAAGCTGTCTTGGGAAGGATTTGGCCAGCCCTAAGAACCTGAAGGGAAAGGGCGGAGGGGGGTTCTCTCTCTGCCCCCGACAGCCCCGAGCTGGGTCGGTCCCCTCAGACCTGGCCAGGGGCAGCCCATCCCCCGGCGCCCTTCCCCGGGGCATCCAAGGGCAGGCTCGGCGCCAGCCCCACCCCGCTCGCCACTGCCCGACCATCGTCCTCCCTCGGGGGGCCTGGGCAGGACAGGGACCCGGCTGTGGGAGGCCTCCAGATCTCAGGCCTGGCACACCCGTTTACCAGGCTGCTTCCTCCTCTGACGGGGGCCCAGCACACGCCCCAGGAGACTTGGCAGCCGCCCCCCAGGGCTCTATCCTCTGGAACTCGTCCCCTTGGAAGGGGCCTGGCCCAGGTGCCAGGTTCGGCTGGTCGGCCAGCCTCCTTTGGAGGAAGCAGGCAAGCCGAGCCAGGCTTGCAGTGGCCCTGGCGTGACACCTGCCACCTCAGGCAGAGGGCCTCCCGCGTGCCCTCCATGGCGGGTTTCTCCCCGGAGCCGTGGCCTGGGCGCTAGGAAGGCCGGGCCTTCCCCGACTCCCGGGAGGAGGGGCTAGCCCAGTTGTGCCCTGGCCCCCCAAAACCCTCTGGTGCCATCTGCCTGTCTCGGCACTTCTGACTCCACAGAGCCTTTCCTACATCTGGGCTGCCTGCCGTGGCAAAGTGCAGGCGTGGGGTGAGGCCGTGGTTTTGTCTTTCCAGGAAAAAATGAGCCGCTGGCCGAAGCAGCAGGCCCAGGCAGAGCCTTGAGCTTGAAGCCCAGTAGGTCCTGTGGCCCTCAGGGCCAGAGCCATGCTTTCAAGGCAGGGAAGCGGCCTGCAAGCTGAGTGGGAGTGGGGGAGGGGAGGGAGGCAGCTGAAGCCGAGTCCAGAAGGGCGGCGATGGAAGAGCTGCAGCTGGGTCAGAGCCTGGAGGGAGGGGCGGGGCCTTCACTGAGGACCCCCCCCCCCCCGAGGCCAGCCCTAGGCCCCCGGCTGTCACGCATTGCGCCCTTGGCCTGTGCGGTGTGTGGGGGGTTGAACCCAAGCCCGCAGGGCTCCCGGAGCGGCCAGAGAAAGAAGGGCCCATGGAGAGGTAGGCGAGGTGGGCAGGGGGCGCCACCTTACTCTCCTCAGCTCCCTGAGGGAGAGAGAGAGAGACAGAGACAGAGAGAGAGATCCCTGACCCTGACTCTGAGTCTCTGCCTCCACCGCTGGCTGGTGCCAACTCACGCGCCATCCCACTTCCAGCCATCACCCCCAAGCCTGCCCCGGGGCCAGCCCCACCACAGAGAGGCCGGTTGGTTCCTGCTCACCTCTGTGCCGTCCCTTCCCGACCTGACCCCAGTGCAGGGGATAAGCTTCAGACAAGTCTTTCCATGTCCCTCTGCATGACAATAGACTTCCTCCCCTCTCCCATTCCACAGGCCCACCCGGGACATCCACCTTTGTCATTAGCTCAGGAGAGGATGCAAGATGAGAATCTCTGCTATTGTGTGCGGAGACTCAGTTTCCCGGGTTTCCCCCATGGACACATGTTCTTCAGTTGGGTCTGATTTTCTCCAGACAAGCTGTCTTGGGAAGGATTTGGCCAGCCCTAAGAACCGGAGGGGGGTTCTCTCTCTGCCCCCGACAGCCCCGAGCTGGGTCGGTCCCTCAGACCTGGCCAGGGGCAGCCCATCCCCCGGCGCCCTTCCCCGGGGCATCCAAGGGCAGGCTCGGCGCCAGCCCCACCCCGCTCGCCACTGCCCGACCATCGTCCTCCCTCGGGGGGCCTGGGCAGGACAGGGACCCGGCTGTGGGAGGCCTCCAGATCTCAGGCCTGGCACACCGTTTACCAGGCTGCTTCCTCCTCTGACGGGGGCCCAGCACACGCCCCAGGAGACTTGGCAGCCGCCCCCAGGGCTCTATCCTCTGGAACTCGTCCCCTTGGAAGGGGCCTGGCCCAGGTGCCAGGTTCGGCTGGTCGGCCAGCCTCCTTTGGAGAAAGCAGGCAAGCCGAGCCAGGCTTGCAGTGGCCCTGGCGTGACACCTGCCACCTCAGGCAGAGGGCCTCCCGCGTGCCCTCCATGGCGGGTTTCTCCCCGGAGCCGTGGCCTGGGCACTAGGAAGGCCGGGCCTCCCCGACTCCCGGGAGGAGGGGCTAGCCCAGTTGCGCCCTGGCCCCCAAACCCTCTGGTGCCATCTGCCTGTCTCGGCACTTCTGACTCCACAGAGCCTTTCCTACATCTGGGCTGCCTGCCGTGGCAAAGTGCAGGCGTGGGTTGAGGCCATGGTTTTGTCTTTCCAGGAAAAAATGATCCGCTGGCCGAAGCAGCAGGCCCAGGCAGAGCCTTGAGCTTGAAGCCCAGTAGGTCTGTGGCCCTCAGGGCCAGAGCCATGCTTTCAAGGCAGGGAAGCGGCCTGCAAGCTGAGTGGGAGTGGGGGAGGGGAGGGAGACAGCTGAAGCCGAGTCCAGAAGGGCGGCGATGGAAGAGCTGCAGCTGGGTCAGAGCCTGGAGGGAGGGCGGGGCCTTCACTGAAGACCCCCCCCCCACCGAGGCCAGCCCTAGGCCCCGGCGGTCACGCATGCGCCCTTGGCCTGTGCGGTGTGTGGGGGGTTGAACCCAAGCCCGCAGGGCTCCCGGAGCGGCCAGAGAAAGAAGGGCCCATGGAGAGGTAGGCGAGGTGGGCAGGGGGCGCCACCTTACTCTCCTCAGCTCCCTGAGGGAGAGAGAGAGAGACAGAGACAGAGAGAGAGATCCCTGACCTCTGAGTCTCTGCCTCCACCGCTGGCTGGTGCCAACTCACGCGCCATCCCACTTCCAGCCATCACCCCCACGCCTGCCCCGGGGCCAGCCCCACCACAGACAGGCCGGTTGGTTCCTGCTCACCTCTGTGCCGTCCCTTCCCGACCTGACCCCAGTGCAGGGGATAAGCTTCAGACAAGTCTTTCCATGTCCCTCTGCATGACAATAGACTTCCTCCCCTCTCCCATTCCACAGGCCCACCCGGGACATCCACCTTTGTCATTAGCTCAGGAGAGGATGCAAGATGAGAATCTCTGCTATTGTGTGGGGAGACTCAGATTCCCGGGTTTCCCCCATGGACACATGTTCTTCAGCTGGGTCTGATTTTCTCCAGACAAGCTGTCTTGGGAAGGATTTGGCCAGCCCTAAGAACCTGAAGGGAAAGGGCGGAGGGGGGTTCTCTCTCTGCCCCCGACAGCCCCGAGCTGGGTCGGTCCCTCAGACCTGGCCAGGGGCAGCCCATCCCCCGGCGCCCTTCCCCGGGGCATCCAAGGGCAGGCTCGGCGCCAGCCCCACCCCGCTCGCCACTGCCCGACCATCGTCCTCCCTCGGGGGGCCTGGGCAGGACAGGGACCCGGCTGTGGGAGGCCTCCAGATCTCAGGCCTGGCACACCGTTTACCAGGCTGCTTCCTCCTCTGACGGGGGCCCAGCACACGCCCCAGGAGACTTGGCAGCCGCCCCCAGGGCTCTATCCTCTGGAACTCGTCCCCTTGGAAGGGGCCTGGCCCAGGTGCCAGGTTCGGCTGGTCGGCCAGCCTCCTTTGGAGGAAGCAGGCAAGCCGAGCCAGGCTTGCAGTGGCCCTGGCGTGACACCTGCCACCTCAGGCAGAGGGCCTCCCGCGTGCCCTCCATGGCGGGTTTCTCCCCGGAGCCGTGGCCTGGGCGCTAGGAAGGCCGGGCCTCCCCGACTCCCGGGAGGAGGGGCTAGCCCAGTTGTGCCCTGGCCCCCAAACCCTCTGGTGCCATCTGCCTGTCTCGGCACTTCTGACTCCACAGAGCCTTTCCTACATCTGGGCTGCCTGCCGTGGCAAAGTGCAGGCGTGGGGTGAGGCCGTGGTTTTGTCTTTCCAGGAAAAAATGAGCCCCTGGCCGAAGCAGCAGGCCCAGGCAGAGCCTTGAGCTTGAAGCCCAGTAGGTCTGTGGCCCTCAGGGCCAGAGCCATGCTTTCAAGGCAGGGAAGCGGCCTGCAAGCTGAGTGGGAGTGGGGGAGGGGAGGGAGGCAGCTGAAGCCGAGTCCAGAAGGGCGGCGATGGAAGAGCTGCAGCTGGGTCAGAGCCTGGAGGGAGGGCGGGGCCTTCACTGAGGACCCCCCCCCCCCAGGCCAGCCCTAGGCCCCGGCGGTCACGCATGCGCCCTTGGCCTGTGCGGTGTGTGGGGGGTTGAACCCAAGCCCGCAGGGCTCCCGGAGCGGCCAGAGAAAGAAGGGCCCATGGAGAGGTAGGCGAGGTGGGCAGGGGGCGCCACCTTACTCTCCTCAGCTCCCTGAGGGAGAGAGAGAGAGACAGAGACAGAGAGAGAGATCCCTGACCTCTGAGTCTCTGCCTCCACCGCTGGCTGGTGCCAACTCACGCGCCATCCCACTTCCAGCCATCACCCTCACGCCTGCCCGGGGCCAGCCCCACCACAGACAGGCCGGTTGGTTCCTGCTCACCTCTGTGCCGTCCCTTCCCGACCTGACCCCAGTGCAGGGGATAAGCTTCAGACAAGTCTTTCCATGTCCCTCTGCATGACAATAGACTTCCTCCCCTCTCCCATTCCACAGGCCCACCCGGGACATGCACCTTTGTCATTAGCTCAGGAGAGGATGCAAGATGAGAATCTCTGCTATTGTGTGGGGAGACTCAGTTTCCCGGGTTTCCCCCATGGACACATGTTCTTCAGCTGGGTCTGATTTTCTCCAGACAAGCTGTCTTGGGAAGGAGTTGGCCAGCCCTAAGAACCTGAAGGGAAAGGGCGGAGGGGGGTTCTCTCTCTGCCCCCGACAGCCCCGAGCTGGGTCGGTCCCTCAGACCTGGCCAGGGGCAGCCCATCCCCCGGCGCCCTTCCCCGGGGCATCCAAGGGCAGGCTGGGCGCCAGCCCCACCCCGCTCGCCACTGCCCGACCATCGTCCTCCCTCGGGGGGCCTGGGCAGGACAGGGACCCGGCTGTGGGAGGCCTCCAGATCTCAGGCCTGGCACACCGTTTACCAGGCTGCTTCCTCCTCTGACGGGGGCCCAGCACACGCCCCAGGAGACTTGGCAGCTGCCCCCAGGGCTCTATCCTCTGGAACTCGTCCCCTTGGAAGGGGCCTGGCCCAGGTGCCAGGTTCGGCTGGTCGGCCAGCCTCCTTTGGAGGAAGCAGGCAAGCCGAGCCAGGCTTGCAGTGGCCCTGGCGTGACACCTGCCACCTCAGGCAGAGGGCCTCCCGCGTGCCCTCCATGGCGGGTTTCTCCCCGGAGCCGTGGCCTGGGCACTAGGAAGGCCGGGCCTCCCCGACTCCCGGGAGGAGGGGCTAGCCCAGTTGCGCCCTGGCCCCCAAACCCTCTGGTGCCATCTGCCTGTCTCGGCACTTCTGACTCCACAGAGCCTTTCCTACATCTGGGCTGCCTGCCGTGGCAAAGTGCAGACGTGGGTTGAGGCCATGGTTTTGTCTTTCCAGGAAAAAATGAGCCGCTGGCCGAAGCAGCAGGCCCAGGCAGAGCCTTGAGCTTGAAGCCCAGTAGGTCTGTGGCCCTCAGGGCCAGAGCCATACTTTCAAGGCCGGGAAACGGCCTGCAAGCTGAGTGGGAGTGGGGGAGGGGAGGGAGAAAGCTGAAGCCGAGTCCAGAAGGGCGGCGATGGAAGAGCTGCAGCTGGGTCAGAGCCTGGAGGGAGGGCGGGGCCTTCACTGAGGACCCCCCCCTCCCCGAGTCCAGCCCTAGGCCCCGGCGGTCACGCATGCGCCCTTGGCCTGTGCGGTGTGTGGGGGGTTGAACCCAAGCCCGCAGGGCTCCCGGTGCGGCCAGAGAAAGAAGGGCCCATGGAGAGGTAGGTGAGGTGGGCAGGGGGCGCCACCTTACTCTCCTCAGCTCCCTGAGGGAGAGAGAGAGAGACAGAGACAGAGAGAGAGATCCCTGACCTCTGAGTCTCTGCCTCCACCGCTGGCTGGTGCCAACTCACGCGCCATCCCACTTCCAGCCATCACCCCCACGCCTGCCCCGGGGCCAGCCCCACCACAGACAGGCCGGTTGGTTCCTGCTCACCTCTGTGCCGTCCCTTCCCAACCTGACCCCAGTGCAGGGGATAAGCTTCAGACAAGTCTTTCCATGTCCCTCTGCATGACAATAGACTTCCTCCCCTCTCCGATTCCACAGGCCCACCCGGGACATGCAACTTTGTCATTAGCTCAGGAGAGGATGCAAGATGAGAATCTCTGCTATTGTGTGGGGAGACTCAGTTTCCCGGGTTTCCCCCATGGACACATGTTCTTCAGCTGGGTCTGATTTTCTCCAGACAAGCTGTCTTGGGAAGGATTTGGCCAGCCCTAAGAACCTGAAGGGAAAGGGCGGAGGGGGGTTCTCTCTCTGCCCCCGACAGCCCCGAGCTGGGTCGGTCCCTCAGACCTGGCCAGGGGCAGCCCATCCCCCGGCGCCCTTCCCCGGGGCATCCAAGGGCAGGCTCGGCGCCAGCCCCACCCCGCTCGCCACTGCCCGACCATCGTCCTCCCTCGGGGGGCCTGGGCAGGACAGGGACCCGGGTGTGGGAGGCCTCAAGATCTCAGGCCTGGCACACCGTTTACCAGGCTGCTTCCTCCTCTGACGGGGGCCCAGCACACGCCCCAGGAGACTTGGCAGCCGCCCCCAGGGCTCTATCCTCTGGAACTCGTCCCCTTGGAAGCGGCCGGGCCCAGGTGCCAGGTTCGGCTGGTCGGCCAGCCTCCTTTGGAGGAAGCAGGCAAGCCGAGCCAGGCTTGCAGTGGCCCTGGCGTGAAACCTGCCACCTCAGGCAGAGGGCCTCCCGCGTGCCCTCCATGGCGGGTTTCTCCCCGGAGCCGTGGCCTGGGCGCTAGGAAGGCCGGGCCTCCCCGACTCCCGGGAGGAGGGGCTAGCCCAGTTGCGCCCTGGCCCCCAAACCCTCTGGTGCCATCTGCCTGTCTCGGCACTTCTGACTCCACAGAGCCTTTCCTACATCTGGGCTGCCTGCCGTGGCAAAGTGCAGGCGTGGGGTGAGGCCATGGTTTTGTCTTTCCAGGAAAAAATGAGCCCCTGGCCGAAGCAGCAGGCCCAGGCAGAGCCTTGAGCTTGAAGCCCAGTAGGTCTGTGGCCCTCAGGGCCAGAGCCATGCTTTCAAGGCAGGGAAGCGGCCTCCAAGCTGAGTGGGAGTGGGGGAGGGGAGGGAGACAGCTGAAGCCGAGTCCAGAAGGGCGGTGATGCAAGAGCTGCAGCTGGGTCAGAGCCTGGAGTGAGGGCGGGGCCTTCACTGAGGACCCCCCCCCCCCCGAGGCCAGCCCTAGGCCCCGGCGGTCACGCATGCGCCCTTGGCCTGTGCGGTGTGTGGGGGGTTGAACCCAAGCCCGCAGGGCTCCCGGAGCGGCCAGAGAAAGAAGGGCCCATGGAGAGGTAGGCGAGGTGGGCAGGGGGCGCCACCTTACTCTCCTCAGCTCCCTGAGGGAGAGAGAGAGAGACAGAGACAGAGAGAGAGATCCCTGACCTCTGAGTCTCTGCCTCCACCGCTGGCTGGTGCCAACTCACGCGCCATCCCACTTCCAGCCATCACCCTCACGCCTGCCCGGGGCCAGCCCCACCACAGACAGGCCGGTTGGTTCCTGCTCACCTCTGTGCAGTCCCTTCCCGACCTGACCCCAGTGCAGGGGATAAGCTTCAGACAAGTCTTTCCATGTCCCTCTGCATGACAATAGACTTCCTCCCCTCTCCCATTCCACAGGCCCACCCGGGACATGCACCTTTGTCATTAGCTCAGGAGAGGATGCAAGATGAGAATCTCTGCTATTGTGTGGGGAGACTCAGTTTCCCGGGTTTCCCCCATGGACACATGTTCTTCAGCTGGGTCTGATTTTCTCCAGACAAGCTGTCTTGGGAAGGATTTGGCCAGCCCTAAGAACCTGAAGGGAAAGGGCGGAGGGGGGTTCTCTCTCTGCCCCCGACAGCCCCGAGCTGGGTCGGTCCCTCAGACCTGGCCAGGGGCAGCCCATCCCCCGGCGCCCTTCCCCGGGGCATCCAAGGGCAGGCTCGGCGCCAGCCCCACCCCGCTCGCCACTGCCCGACCATCGTCCTCCCTCGGGGGGCCTGGGCAGGACAGGGACCCGGCTGTGGGAGGCCTCCAGATCTCAGGCCTGGCACACCGTTTACCAGGCTGCTTCCTCCTCTGACGGGGGCCCAGCACACGCCCCAGGAGACTTGGCAGCCGCCCCCAGGGCTCTATCCTCTGGAACTCGTCCCCTTGGAAGGGGCCTGGCCCAGGTGCCAGGTTCGGCTGGTCGGCCAGCCTCCTTTGGAGGAAGCAGGCAAGCCGAGCCAGGCTTGCAGTGGCCCTGGCGTGACACCTGCCACCTCAGGCAGAGGGCCTCCCGCGTTCCCTCCATGGCGGGTTTCTCACCTGAGCCGTGGCCTGGGCACTAGGAAGGCCGGGCCTCCCCGACTCCCGGGAGGAGGGGCTAGCCCAGTTGCGCCCTGGCCCCCAAACCCTCTGGTGCCATCTGCCTGTCTCGGCACTTCTGACTCCACAGAGCCTTTCCTACATCTGGGCTGCCTGCCGTGGCATAGTGCAGACGTGGGTTGAGGCCATGGTTTTGTCTTTCCAGGAAAAAATGAGCCGCTGGCCGAAGCAGCAGGCCCAGGCAGAGCCTTGAGCTTGAAGCCCAGTAGGTCTGTGGCCCTCAGGGCCAGAGCCATACTTTCAAGGCCGGGAAGCGGCCTGCAAGCTGAGTGGGAGTGGGGGAGGGGAGGGAGAAAGCTGAAGCCGAGTCCAGAAGGGCGGCGATGGAAGAGCTGCAGCTGGGTCAGACCCTGGAGGGAGGGCGGGGCCTTCACTGAGGACCCCCCCCTCCCCGAGGCCAGCCCTAGGCCCCGGCGGTCACGCATGCGCCCTTGGCCTGTGCGGTGTGTGGGGGGTTGAACCCAAGCCCGCAGGGCTCCCGGAGCGGCCAGAGAAAGAAGGGCCCATGGAGAGGTAGGTGAGGTGGGCAGGGGGCGCCACCTTACTCTCCTCAGCTCCCTGAGGGAGAGAGAGAGAGACAGAGACAGAGAGAGAGATCCCTGACCTCTGAGTCTCTGCCTCCACCGCTGGCTGGTGCCAACTCACGCGCCATCCCACTTCCAGCCATCACCCCCACGCCTGCCCCGGGGCCAGCCCCACCACAGACAGGCCGGTTGGTTCCTGCTCACCTCTGTGCCTTCCCTTCCCGACCTGACCCCAGTGCAGGGGATAAGCTTCAGACAAGTCTTTCCATGTCCCTCTGCATGACAATAGACTTCCTCCCCTCTCCGATTCCACAGGCCCACCCGGGACATGCAACTTTGTCATTAGCTCAGGAGAGGATGCAAGATGAGAATCTCTGCTATTGTGTGGGGAGACTCAGTTTCCCGGGTTTCCCCCATGGACACATGTTCTTCAGCTGGGTCTGATTTTCTCCAGACAAGCTGTCTTGGGAAGGATTTGGCCAGCCCTAAGAACCTGAAGGGAAAGGGCGGAGGGGGGTTCTCTCTCTGCCCCCGACAGCCCCGAGCTGGGTCGGTCCCTCAGACCTGGCCAGGGGCAGCCCATCCCCCGGCGCCCTTCCCCGGGGCATCCAAGGGCAGGCTGGGCGCCAGCCCCACCCCGCTCGCCACTGCCCGACCATCGTCCTCCCTCGGGGGGCCTGGGCAGGACAGGGACCCGGGTGTGGGAGGCCTCAAGATCTCAGGCCTGGCACACCGTTTACCAGGCTGCTTCCTCCTCTGACGGGGGCCCAGCACACGCCCCAGGAGACTTGGCAGCCGCCCCCAGGGCTCTATCCTCTGGAACTCGTCCCCTTGGAAGCGGCCTGGCCCAGGTGCCAGGTTCGGCTGGTCGGCCAGCCTCCTTTGGAGGAAGCAGGCAAGCCGAGCCAGGCTTGCAGTGGCCCTGGCGTGACACCTGCCACCTCAGGCAGAGGGCCTCCCGCGTGCCCTCCATGGCGGGTTTCTCCCCGGAGCCGTGGCGTGGGCGCTAGGAAGGCCGGGCCTCCCCGACTCCCGGGAGGAGGGGCTAGCCCAGTTGCGCCCTGGCCCCCAAACCCTCTGGTGCCATCTGCCTGTCTCGGCACTTCTGACTCCACAGAGCCTTTCCTACATCTGGGCTGCCTGCCGTGGCAAAGTGCAGGCGTGGGGTGAGGCCATGGTTTTGTCTTTCCAGGAAAAAATGAGCCCCTGGCCGAAGCAGCAGGCCCAGGCAGAGCCTTGAGCTTGAAGCCCAGTAGGTCTGTGGCCCTCAGGGCCAGAGCCATGCTTTCAAGGCAGGGAAGCGGCCTGCAAGCTGAGTGGGAGTGGGGGAGGGGAGGGAGACAGCTGAAGCCGAGTCCAGAAGGGCGGCGATGGAAGAGCTGCAGCTGGGTCAGAGCCTGGAGGGAGGGCGGGGCCTTCACTGAGGACCCCCCCCCCGAGGCCAGCCCTAGGCCCCGGCGGTCACGCATGCGCCCTTGGCCTGTGCGGTGTGTGGGGGGTTGAACCCAAGCCCGCAGGGCTCCTGGAGCGGCCAGAGAAAGAAGGGCCCATGGAGAGGTAGGCGAGGTGGGCAGGGGGCGCCACCTTACTCTCCTCAGCTCCCTGAGGGAGAGAGAGAGAGACAGAGACAGAGAGAGAGATCCCTGACCTCTGAGTCTCTGCCTCCACCGCTGGCTGGTGCCAACTCACGCGCCATCCCACTTCCAGCCATCACCACCACGCCTGCCCGGGGCCAGCCCCACCACAGACAGGCCGGTTGGTTCCTGCTCACCTCTGTGCCGTCCCTTCCCGACCTGACCCCAGTGCAGGGGATAAGCTTCAGACAAGTCTTTCCATGTCCCTCTGCATGACAATAGACTTCCTCCCCTCTCCCATTCCACAGGCCCACCCGGGACATGCACCTTTGTCATTAGCTCAGGAGAGGATGCAAGATGAGAATCTCTGCTATTGTGTGGGGAGACTCAGTTTCCCGGGTTTCCCCCATGGACACATGTTCTTCAGCTGGGTCTGATTTTCTCCAGACAAGCTGTCTTGGGAAGGAGTTGGCCAGCCCTAAGAACCTGAAGGGAAAGGGCGGAGGGGGGTTCTCTCTCTGCCCCCGACAGCCCCGAGCTGGGTCGGTCCCTCAGACCTGGCCAGGGGCAGCCCATCCCCCGGCGCCCTTCCCCGGGGCATCCAAGGGCAGGCTCGGCGCCAGCCCCACCCCGCTCGCCACTGCCCGACCATCGTCCTCCCTCGGGGGGCCTGGGCAGGACAGGGACCCGGCTGTGGGAGGCCTCCAGATCTCAGGCCTGGCACACCGTTTACCAGGCTGCTTCCTCCTCTGACGGGGGCCCAGCACACGCCCCAGGAGACTTGGCAGCCGCCCCCAGGGCTCTATCCTCTGGAACTCGTCCCCTTGGAAGGGGCCTGGCCCAGGTGCCAGGTTCGGCTGGTCGGCCAGCCTCCTTTGGAGGAAGCAGGCAAGCCGAGCCAGGCTTGCAGTGGCCCTGGCGTGACACCTGCCACCTCAGGCAGAGGGCCTCCCGCGTGCCCTCCATGGCGGGTTTCTCCCCGGAGCCCTGGCCTGGGCGCTAGGAAGGCTGGGCCTCCCCGACTCCCGGGAGGAGGGGCTAGCCCAGTTGCGCCCTGGCCCCCAAACCCTCTGGTGCCATCTGCCTGTCTCGGCACTTCTGACTCCACAGAGCCTTTCCTACATCTGGGCTGCCTGCCGTGGCAAAGTGCAGGCATCGGGTGAGGCCATGGCTTTGTCTTTCCAGGAAAAAATGAGCCCCTGGCCGAAGCAGCAGACCAAGGCAGAGCCTTGAGCTTGAAGCCCAGTAGGTCTGTGGCCCTCAGGGCCAGAGCCATGCTTTCAAGGCAGGGAAGCGGCCTCCAAGCTGAGTGGGAGTGGGGGAGGGGAGGGAGACAGCTGAAGCCTAGTCCAGAAGGGCGGTGATGCAAGAGCTGCAGCTGGGTCAGAGCCTGGAGGGAGGGCGGGGCCTTCACTGAGGAACCCCCCCCCAGAGGCCAGCCCTACCCCCCGGCGGTCGCGCATGCGCCCTTTGCCTGTGCGGTGTGTGGGGGGTTGAACCCAAGCCCGCAGGGCTCCCGGAGCGGCCAGAAAAAGAAGGGCCCATGGAGAGGTAGGCGAGGTGGGCAGGGGGCGCCACCTTACTCTCCTCAGCTCCCTGAGGGAGACAGAGACAGAGACAGAGAGAGAGATCCCTGACCTCTGAGTCTCTGCCTCCACCGCTGGCTGGTGACAACTCACGCGCCATCCCACTTCCAGCCATCACCCCCACGCCTGCCCCGGGGCCAGCCCCACCACAGAGAGGCCGGTTGGTTCCTGCTCACCTCTGTGCCGTCCCTTCCCGACCTGACCCCAGTGCAGGGGATAAGCTTCAGAGAAGTCTTTCCATGTCCCTCTGCATGACAATAGACTTCCTCCCCTCTCCCATTCCACAGGCCCACCCACCCGGGACATCCACCTTTGTCATTAGCTCAGGAGAGGATGCAAGATGAGAATCTCTGCTATTGTGTGCGGAGACTCAGTTTCCCGGGTTTCCCCCATGGACACATGTTCTTCAGCTGGGTCTGATTTTCTCCAGACAAGCTGTCTTGGGAAGGATTTGGCCAGCCCTAAGAAGCTGAAGGGAAAGGGCGGAGGGGGGTTCTCTCTCTGCCCCCGACAGCCCCGAGCTGGGTCGGTCCCTCAGACCTGGCCAGGGGCAGCCCATCCCCCGGCGCCCTTCCCCGGGGCATCCAAGGGCAGGCTCGGCGCCAGCCCCACCCCGCTCGCCACTGCCCGACCATCGTCCTCCCTCGGGGGGCCTGGGCAGGACAGGGACCCGGCTGTGGGAGGCCTCCAGATCTCAGGCCTGGCACACCGTTTACCAGGCTGCTTCCTCCTCTGACGGGGGCCCAGCACACGCCCCAGGAGACTTGGCAGCCGCCCCCAGGTCTCTATCCTCTGGAACTCGTCCCCTTGGAAGGGGCCTGGCCCAGGTGCCAGGTTCGGCTGGTCGGCCAGCCTCCTTTGGAGAAAGCAGGCAAGCCGAGCCAGGCTTGCAGTGGCACTGGCGTGACACCTGCCACCTCAGGCAGAGGGCCTCCCGCGTGCCCTCCATGGCGGGTTTCTCCCCGGAGCCGTGGCCTGGGCGCTAGGAAGGCCGGGCCTCCCCGACTCCCGGGAGGAGGGGCTAGCCCAGTTGCGCCCTGGCCCCCAAACCCTCTGGTGCCATCTGCCTGTCTCGGCACTTCTGACTCCACAGAGCCTTTCCTACATCTGGGCTGCCTGCCGTGGCAAAGTGCAGGCGTGGGGTGAGGCCATGGCTTTGTCTTTCCAGGAAAAAATGAGCCCCTGGCCGAAGCAGCAGGCCCAGGCAGAGCCTTGAGCTTGAATCCCAGTAGGTCTGTGGCCCTCAGGGCCAGAGCAATGCTTTCAAGGCAGGGAAGCGGCCTGCAAGCTGAGTGGGAGTGGGGGAGGGGAGGGAGACAGCTGAAGCCGAGTCCAGAAGGGCGGCGATGGAAGAGCTGCAGCTGGGTCAGAGCCTGGAGGGAGGGCGGGGCCTTCACTGAGGACCCCCCCGCCCCCCGAGGCCAGCCCTAGGCCCCGGCGGTCGCGCATGCGCCCTTGGCCTGTGCGGTGTGTGGGGGCTTGAACCCAAGCCCGCAGGGCTCCCGGAGCGGCCAGAGAAAGAAGGGCCCATGGAGAGGTAGGCGAGGTGGGCAGGGGGCGCCACCTTACTCTCCTCAGCTCCCTGAGGGAGAGAGAGAGAGACAGAGACAGAGAGAGAGATCCCTGACCTCTGAGTCTCTGCCTCCACCGCTGGCTGGTGCCAACTCACGCGCCATCCCACTTCCAGCCATCACCCCCACGCCTGCCCCGGGGCCAGCCCCACCACAGAGAGGCCGGTTGGTTCCTGCTCACCTCTGTGCCGTCCCTTCCCGACCTGAACCCAGTGCAGGGGATAAGCTTCAGACAAGTCTTTCCATGTCCCTCTGCATGACAATAGACTTCCTCCCCTCTCCCATTCCACAGTCCCACCCACCCGGGACATCCACCTTTGTCATTAGCTCAGGAGAGGATGCAAGATGAGAATCTCTGCTATTGTGTGCGGAGACTCAGTTTCCCGGGTTTCCCCCATGGACACATGTTCTTCAGCTGGGTCTGATTTTCTCCAGACAAGCTGTCTTGGGAAGGATTTGGCCAGCCCTAAGAACCTGAAGGGAAAGGGCGGAGGGGGGTTCTCTCTCTGCCCCTGACAGCCCCGAGCTGGGTCGGTCCCTCAGACCTGGCCAGGGGCAGCCCATCCCCCGGCGCCCTTCCCCGGGGCATCCAAGGGCAGGCTCGGCGCCAGCCCCACCCCGCTCGCCACTGCCCGACCATCGTCCTCCCTCGGGGGGCCTGGGCAGGACAGGGACCCGGCTGTGGGAGGCCTCCAGATCTCAGGCCTGGCACACCGTTTACCAGGCTGCTTCCTCCTCTGACGGGGGCCCAGCACACGCCCCAGGAGACTTGGCAGCCGCCCCCAGGGCTCTATCCTCTGGAACTCGTCCCCTTGGAAGGGGCCTGGCCCAGGTGCCAGGTTCGGCTGGTCGGCCAGCCTCCTTTGGAGAAAGCAGGCAAGCCGAGCCAGGCTTGCAGTGGCCCTGGCGTGACACCTGCCACCTCAGGCAGAGGGCCTCCCGCGTGCCCTCCATGGCGGGTTTCTCCCCGGAGCCGTGGCCTGGGCGCTAGGAAGGCCGGGCCTCCCCGACTCCCGGGAGGAGGGGCTAGCCCAGTTGCGCCCTGGCCCCCAAACCCTCTGGTGCCATCTGCCTGTCTCGGCACTTCTGACTCCACAGAGCCTTTCCTACATCTGGGCTGCCTGCCGTGGCAAAGTGCAGGCGTGGGGTGAGGCCATGGCTTTGTCTTTCCAGGAAAAAATGAGCCCCTGGCCGAAGCAGCAGGCCCAGGCAGAGCCTTGAGCTTGAAGCCCAGTAGGTCTGTGGCCCTCAGGGCCAGAACAATGCTTTCAAGGCAGGGAAGCGGCCTGCAAGCTGAGTGGGAGTGGGGGAGGGGAGGGAGACAGCTGAAGCCGAGTCCAGAAGGGCGGCGATGGAAGAGCTGCAGCTGGGTCAGAGCCTGGAGGGAGGGCGGGGCCTTCACTGAGGACCCCCCCGCCCCCCGAGGCCAGCCCTAGGCCCCGGCGGTCGCGCATGCGCCCTTGGCCTGTGCGGTGTGTGGGGGCTTGAACCCAAGCCCGCAGGGCTCCCGGAGCGGCCAGAGAAAGAAGGGCCCATGGAGAGGTAGGCGAGGTGGGCAGGGGGCGCCACCTTACTCTCCTCAGCTCCCTGAGGGAGAGAGAGAGAGACAGAGACAGAGAGAGAGATCCCTGACCTCTGAGTCTCTGCCTCCACCGCTGGCTGGTGCCAACTCACGCGCCATCCCACTTCCAGCCATCACCCCCACGCCTGCCCCGGGGCCAGCCCCACCACAGAGAGGCCGGTTGGTTCCTGCTCACCTCTGTGCCGTCCCTTCCCGACCTGACCCCAGTGCAGGGGATAAGCTTCAGACAAGTCTTTCCATGTCCCTCTGCATGACAATAGACTTCCTCCCCTCTCCCATTCCACAGGCCCACCCACCCGGGACATCCACCTTTGTCATTAGCTCAGGAGAGGATGCAAGATGAGAATCTCTGCTATTGTGTGCGGAGACTCAGTTTCCCGGGTTTCCCCCATGGACACATGTTCTTCAGCTGGGTCTGATTTTCTCCAGACAAGCTGTCTTGGGAAGGATTTGGCCAGCCCTAAGAACCTGAAGGGAAAGGGCGGAGGGGGGTTCTCTCTCTGCCCCCGACAGCCCCGAGCTGGGTCGGTCCCTCAGACCTGGCCAGGGGCAGCCCATCCCCCGGCGCCCTTCCCCGGGGCATCCAAGGGCAGGCTCGGCGCCAGCCCCACCCCGCTCGCCACTGCCCGACCATCGTCCTCCCTCGGGGGGCCTGGGCAGGACAGGGACCCGGCTGTGGGAGGCCTCCAGATCTCAGGCCTGGCACACCGTTTACCAGGCTGCTTCCTCCTCTGACGGGGGCCCAGCACACGCCCCAGGAGACTTGGCAGCCGCCCCCAGGGCTCTATCCTCTGGAACTCGTCCCCTTGGAAGGGGCCTGGCCCAGGTGCCAGGTTCGGCTGGTCGGCCAGCCTCCTTTGGAGAAAGCAGGCAAGCCGAGCCAGGCTTGCAGTGGCCCTGGCGTGACACCTGCCACCTCAGGCAGAGGGCCTCCCGCGTGCCCTCCATGGCGGGTTTCTCCCCGGAGCCGTGGCCTGGGCGCTAGGAAGGCCGGGCCTCCCCGACTCCCGGGAGGAGGGGCTAGCCCAGTTGCGCCCTGGCCCCCAAACCCTCTGGTGCCATCTGCCTGTCTCGGCACTTCTGACTCCACAGAGCCTTTCCTACATCTGGGCTGCCTGCCGTGGCAAAGTGCAGGCGTGGGGTGAGGCCATGGCTTTGTCTTTCCAGGAAAAAATGAGCCCCTGGCCGAAGCAGCAGGCCCAGGCAGAGCCTTGAGCTTGAAGCCCAGTAGGTCTGTGGCCCTCAGGGCCAGAGCAATGCTTTCAAGGCAGGGAAGCGGCCTGCAAGCTGAGTGGGAGTGGGGGAGGGGAGGGAGACAGCTGAAGCCGAGTCCAGAAGGGCGGCGATGGAAGAGCTGCAGCTGGGTCAGAGCCTGGAGGGAGGGCGGGGCCTTCACTGAGGACCCCCCCGCCCCCGGGGCCAGCCCTAGGCCCCGGCGGTCGCGCATGCGCCCTTGGCCTGTGCGGTGTGTGGGGGCTTGAACCCAAGCCCGCAGGGCTCCCGGAGCGGCCAGAGAAAGAAGGGCCCATGGAGAGGTAGGCGAGGTGGGCAGGGGGCGCCACCTTACTCTCCTCAGCTCCCTGAGGGAGAGAGAGAGAGACAGAGACAGAGAGAGAGATCCCTGACCTCTGAGTCTCTGCCTCCACCGCTGGCTGGTGCCGACTCACGTGCCATCCCACTTCCAGCCATCACCCCCACGCCTGCCCCGGGGCCAGCCCCACCACAGAGAGGCCGGTTGGTTCCTGCTCACCTCTGTGCCGTCCCTTCCCGACCTGACCCCAGTGCAGGGGATAAGCTTCAGACAAGTCTTTCCATGTCCCTCTGCATGACAATAGACTTCCTCCCCTCTCCCATTCCACAGGCCCACCCACCCGGGACATCCACCTTTGTCATTAGCTCAGGAGAGGATGCAAGATGAGAATCTCTGCTATTGTGTGCGGAGACTCAGTTTCCCGGGTTTCCCCCATGGACACATGTTCTTCAGCTGGGTCTGATTTTCTCCAGACAAGCTGTCTTGGGAAGGATTTGGCCAGCCCTAAGAACCTGAAGGGAAAGGGCGGAGGGGGGTTCTCTCTCTGCCCCCGACAGCCCCGAGCTGGGTCGGTCCCTCAGACCTGGCCAGGGGCAGCCCATCCCCCGGCGCCCTTCCCCGGGGCATCCAAGGGCAGGCTCGGCGCCAGCCCCACCCCGCTCGCCACTGCCCGACCATCGTCCTCCCTCGGGGGGCCTGGGCAGGACAGGGACCCGGCTGTGGGAGGCCTCCAGATCTCAGGCCTGGCACACCGTTTTCCAGGCTGCTTCCTCCTCTGACGGGGGCCCAGCACACGCCCCAGGAGACTTGGCAGCCGCCCCCAGGGCTCTATTCTCTGGAACTCGTCCCCTTGGAAGGGGCCTGGCCCAGGTGCCAGGTTCGGCTGGTCGGCCAGCCTCCTTTGGAGAAAGCAGGCAAGCCGAGCCAGGCTTGCAGTGGCCCTGGCGTGACACCTGCCACCTCAGGCAGAGGGCCTCCCGCGTGCCCTCCATGGCGGGTTTCTCCCCGGAGCCGTGGCCTGGGCACTAGGAAGGCCGGGCCTCCCCGACTCCCGGGAGGAGGGGCTAGCCCAGTTGCGCCCTGGCCCCCAAACCCTCTGGTGCCATCTGCCTGTCTCGGCACTTCTGACTCCACAGAGCCTTTCCTACATCTGGGCTGCCTGCCGTGGCAAAGTGCAGGCGTGGGGTGAGGCCATGGCTTTGTCTTTCCAGGAAAAAATGAGCCCCTGGCCGAAGCAGCAGGCCCAGGCAGAGCCTTGAGCTTGAAGCCCAGTAGGTCTGTGGCCCTCAGGGCCAGAGCAATGCTTTCAAGGCAGGGAAGCGGACTGCAAGCTGAGTGGGAGTGGGGGAGGGGAGGGAGACAGCTGAAGCCGAGTCCAGAAGGGCGGCGATGGAAGAGCTGCAGCTGGGTCAGAGCCTGGAGGGAGGGCGGGGCCTTCACTGAGGACCCCCCCGCCCCCGGGGCCAGCCCTAGGCCCCGGCGGTCGCGCATGCGCCCTTGGCCTGTGCGGTGTGTGGCGGCTTGAACCCAAGCCCGCAGGGCTCCCGGAGCGGCCAGAGAAAGAAGGGCCCATGGAGAGGTAGGCGAGGTGGGCAGGGGGCGCCACCTTACTCTCCTCAGCTCCCTGAGGGAGAGAGAGAGAGACAGAGACAGAGAGAGAGATCCCTGACCTCTGAGTCTCTGCCTCCACCGCTGGCTGGTGCCAACTCACGTGCCATCCCACTTCCAGCCATCACCCCCACGCCTGCCCTGGGGCCAGCCCCACCACAGAGAGGCCGGTTGGTTCCTGCTCACCTCTGTGCCGTCCCTTCCCGACCTGACCCCAGTGCAGGGGATAAGCTTCAGACAAGTCTTTCCATGTCCCTCTGCATGACAATAGACTTCCTCCCCTCTCCCATTCCACAGGCCCACCCACCCGGGACATCCACCTTTGTCATTAGCTCAGGAGAGGATGCAAGATGAGAATCTCTGCTATTGTGTGGGGAGACTCAGTTTCCCGGGTTTCCCCCATGGACACATGTTCTTCAGCTGGGTCTGATTTTCTCCAGACAAGCTGTCTTGGGAAGGATTTGGCCAGCCCTAAGAACCTGAAGGGAAAGGGCGGAGGGGGGTTCTCTCTCTGCCCCCGACAGCCCCGAGCTGGGTCGGTCCCTCAGACCTGGCCAGGGGCAGCCCATCCCCCGGCGCCCTTCCCCGGGGCATCCAAGGGCAGGCTCGGCGCCAGCCCCACCCCGCTCGCCACTGCCCGACCATCGTCCTCCCTCGGGGGGCCTGGGCAGGACAGGGACCCGGCTGTGGGAGGCCTCCAGATCTCAGGCCTGGCACACCGTTTACCAGGCTGCTTCCTCCTCTGACGTGGGCCCAGCACACGCCCCAGGAGACTTGGCAGCCGCCCCCAGGGCTCTATCCTCTGGAACTCGTCCCCTTGGAAGGGGCCTGGCCCAGGTGCCAGGTTCGGCTGGTCGGCCAGCCTCCTTTGGAGAAAGCAGGCAAGCCGAGCCAGGCTTGCAGTGGCCCTGGCGTGACACCTGCCACCTCAGGCAGAGGGCCTCCCGCGTGCCCTCCATGGCGGGTTTCTCCCCGGAGCCGTGGCCTGGGCACTAGGAAGGCCGGGCCTCCCCGACTCCCGGGAGGAGGGGCTAGCCCAGTTGCGCCCTGGCCCCCAAACCCTCTGGTGCCATCTGCCTGTCTCGGCACTTCTGACTCCACAGAGCCTTTCCTACATCTGGGCTGCCTGCCGTGGCAAAGTGCAGGCGTGGGGTGAGGCCATGGCTTTGTCTTTCCAGGAAAAAATGAGCCCCTGGCCGAAGCAGCAGGCCCAGGCAGAGCCTTGAGCTTGAAGCCCAGTAGGTCTGTGGCCCTCAGGGCCAGAGCAATGCTTTCAAGGCAGGGAAGCGGCCTGCAAGCTGAGTGGGAGTGGGGGAGGGGAGGGAGACAGCTGAAGCCGAGTCCAGAAGGGCGGCGATGGAAGAGCTGCAGCTGGGTCAGAGCCTGGAGGGAGGGCGGGGCCTTCACTGAGGACCCCCCCGCCCCCCGAGGCCAGCCCTAGGCCCCGGCGGTCGCGCATGCGCCCTTGGCCTGTGCGGTGTGTGGGGGCTTGAACCCAAGCCCGCAGGGCTCCCGGAGCGGCCAGAGAAGGAAGGGCCCATGGAGAGGTAGGCGAGGTGGGCAGGGGGCGCCACCTTACTCTCCTCAGCTCCCTGAGGGAGAGAGAGAGAGACAGAGACAGAGAGAGAGATCCCTGACCTCTGAGTCTCTGCCTCCACCGCTGGCTGGTGCCGACTCACGCGCCATCCCACTTCCAGCCATCACCCCCACGCCTGCCCCGGGGCCAGCCCCACCACAGAGAGGCCGGTTGGTTCCTGCTCACCTCTGTGCCGTCCCTTCCCGACCTGACCCCAGTGCAGGGGATAAGCTTCAGACAAGTCTTTCCATGTCCCTCTGCATGACAATAGACTTCCTCCCCTCTCCCATGCCACAGGCCCACCCACCCGGGACATCCACCTTTGTCATTAGCTCAGGAGAGGATGCAAGATGAGAATCTCTGCTATTGTGTGCGGAGACTCAGTTTCCCGGGTTTCCCCCATGGACACATGTTCTTCAGCTGGGTCTGATTTTCTCCAGACAAGCTGTCTTGGGAAGGATTTGGCCAGCCCTAAGAACCTGAAGGGAAAGGGCGGAGGGTGGTTCTCTCTCTGCCCCCGACAGCCCCGAGCTGGGTCGGTCCCTCAGACTTGGCCAGGGGCAGCCCATCCCCCGGCGCCCTTCCCCGGGGCATCCAAGGGCAGGCTCGGCGCCAGCCCCACCCCGCTCGCCACTGCCCGACCATCGTCCTCCCTCGGGGGGCCTGGGCAGGACAGGGACCCGGCTGTGGGAGGCCTCCAGATCTCAGGCCTGGCACACCGTTTACCAGGCTGCTTCCTCCTCTGACGGGGGCCCAGCACACGCCCCAGGAGACTTGGCAGCCGCCCCCAGGGCTCTATCCTCTGGAACTCGTCCCCTTGGAAGGGGCCTGGCCCAGGTGCCAGGTTCGGCTGGTCGGCCAGCCTCCTTTGGAGAAAGCAGGCAAGCCGAGCCAGGCTTGCAGTGGCCCTGGCGTGACACCTGCCACCTCAGGCAGAGGGCCTCCCGCGTGCCCTCCATGGCGGGTTTCTCCCCGGAGCCGTGGCCTGGGCACTAGGAAGGCCGGGCCTCCCCGACTCCCGGGAGGAGGGGCTAGCCCAGTTGCGCCCTGGCCCCCAAACCCTCTGGTGCCATCTGCCTGTCTCGGCACTTCTGACTCCACAGAGCCTTTCCTACATCTGGGCTGCCTGCCGTGGCAAAGTGCAGGCGTGGGGTGAGGCCATGGCTTTGTCTTTCCAGGAAAAAATGAGCCCCTGGCCGAAGCAGCAGGCCCAGGCAGAGCCTTGAGCTTGAAGCCCAGTAGGTCTGTGGCCCTCAGGGCCAGAGCAATGCTTTCAAGGCAGGGAAGCGGCCTGCAAGCTGAGTGGGAGTGGGGGAGGGGAGGGAGACAGCTGAAGCCGAGTCCAGAAGGGCGGCGATGGAAGAGCTGCAGCTGGGTCAGAGCCTGGAGGGAGGGCGGGGCCTTCACTGAGGACCCCCCCGCCCCCGGGGCCAGCCCTAGGCCCCGGCGGTCGCGCATGCGCCCTTGGCCTGTGCGGTGTGTGGGGGCTTGAACCCAAGCCCGCAGGGCTCCCGGAGCGGCCAGAGAAAGAAGGGCCCATGGAGAGGTAGGCGAGGTGGGCAGGGGGCGCCACCTTACTCTCCTCAGCTCCCTGAGGGAGAGAGAGAGAGACAGAGACAGAGAGAGAGATCCCTGACCTCTGAGTCTCTGCCTCCACCGCTGGCTGGTGCCGACTCACGTGCCATCCCACTTCCAGCCATCACCCCCACGCCTGCCCCGGGGCCAGCCCCACCACAGAGAGGCCGGTTGGTTCCTGCTCACCTCTGTGCCGTCCCTTCCCGACCTGACCCCAGTGCAGGGGATAAGCTTCAGACAAGTCTTTCCATGTCCCTCTGCATGACAATAGACTTCCTCCCCTCTCCCATTCCACAGGCCCACCCACCCGGGACATCCACCTTTGTCATTAGCTCAGGAGAGGATGCAAGATGAGAATCTCTGCTATTGTGTGCGGAGACTCAGTTTCCCGGGTTTCCCCCATGGACACATGTTCTTCAGCTGGGTCTGATTTTCTCCAGACAAGCTGTCTTGGGAAGGATTTGGCCAGCCCTAAGAACCTGAAGGGAAAGGGCGGAGGGGGGTTCTCTCTCTGCCCCCGACAGCCCCGAGCTGGGTCGGTCCCTCAGACCTGGCCAGGGGCAGCCCATCCCCCGGCGCCCTTCCCCGGGGCATCCAAGGGCAGGCTCGGCGCCAGCCCCACCCCGCTCGCCACTGCCCGACCATCGTCCTCCCTCGGGGGGCCTGGGCAGGACAGGGACCCGGCTGTGGGAGGCCTCCAGATCTCAGGCCTGGCACACCGTTTACCAGGCTGCTTCCTCCTCTGACGGGGGCCCAGCACACGCCCCAGGAGACTTGGCAGCCGCCCCCAGGGCTCTATCCTCTGGAACTCGTCCCCTTGGAAGGGGCCTGGCCCAGGTGCCAGGTTCGGCTGGTCGGCCAGCCTCCTTTGGAGAAAGCAGGCAAGCCGAGCCAGGCTTGCAGTGGCCCTGGCGTGACACCTGCCACCTCAGGCAGAGGGCCTCCCGCGTGCCCTCCATGGCGGGTTTCTCCCCGGAGCCGTGGCCTGGGCACTAGGAAGGCCGGGCCTCCCCGACTCCCGGGAGGAGGGGCTAGCCCAGTTGCGCCCTGGCCCCCAAACCCTCTGGTGCCATCTGCCTGTCTCGGCACTTCTGACTCCACAGAGCCTTTCCTACATCTGGGCTGCCTGCCGTGGCAAAGTGCAGGCGTGGGGTGAGGCCATGGCTTTGTCTTTCCAGGAAAAAATGAGCCCCTGGCCGAAGCAGCAGGCCCAGGCAGAGCCTTGAGCTTGAAGCCCAGTAGGTCTGTGGCCCTCAGGGCCAGAGCAATGCTTTCAAGGCAGGGAAGCGGCCTGCAAGCTGAGTGGGAGTGGGGGAGGGGAGGGAGACAGCTGAAGCCGAGTCCAGAAGGGCGGCGATGGAAGAGCTGCAGCTGGGTCAGAGCCTGGAGGGAGGGCGGGGCCTTCACTGAGGACCCCCCCGCCCCCGGGGCCAGCCCTAGGCCCCGGCGGTCGCGCATGCGCCCTTGGCCTGTGCGGTGTGTGGGGGCTTGAACCCAAGCCCGCAGGGCTCCCGGAGCGGCCAGAGAAAGAAGGGCCCATGGAGAGGTAGGCGAGGTGGGCAGGGGGCGCCACCTTACTCTCCTCAGCTCCCTGAGGGAGAGAGAGAGAGACAGAGACAGAGAGAGAGATCCCTGACCTCTGAGTCTCTGCCTCCACCGCTGGCTGGTGCCAACTCACGTGCCATCCCACTTCCAGCCATCACCCCCACGCCTGCCCCGGGGCCAGCCCCACCACAGAGAGGCCGGTTGGTTCCTGCTCACCTCTGTGCCGTCCCTTCCCGACCTGACCCCAGTGCAGGGGATAAGCTTCAGACAAGTCTTTCCATGTCCCTCTGCATGACAATAGACTTCCTCCCCTCTCCCATTCCACAGGCCCACCCACCCGGGACATCCACCTTTGTCATTAGCTCAGGAGAGGATGCAAGATGAGAATCTCTGCTATTGTGTGGGGAGACTCAGTTTCCCGGGTTTCCCCCATGGACACATGTTCTTCAGCTGGGTCTGATTTTCTCCAGACAAGCTGTCTTGGGAAGGATTTGGCCAGCCCTAAGAACCTGAAGGGAAAGGGCGGAGGGGGGTTCTCTCTCTGCCCCCGACAGCCCCGAGCTGGGTCGGTCCCTCAGACCTGGCCAGGGGCAGCCCATCCCCCGGCGCCCTTCCCCGGGGCATCCAAGGGCAGGCTCGGCGCCAGCCCCACCCCGCTCGCCACTGCCCGACCATCGTCCTCCCTCGGGGGGCCTGGGCAGGACAGGGAACCGGCTGTGGGAGGCCTCCAGATCTCAGGCCTGGCACACCGTTTACCAGGCTGCTTCCTCCTCTGACGTGGGCCCAGCACACGCCCCAGGAGACTTGGCAGCCGCCCCCAGGGCTCTATCCTCTGGAACTCGTCCCCTTGGAAGGGGCCTGGCCCAGGTGCCAGGTTCGGCTGGTCGGCCAGCCTCCTTTGGAGAAAGCAGGCAAGCCGAGCCAGGCTTGCAGTGGCCCTGGCGTGACACCTGCCACCTCAGGCAGAGGGCCTCCCGCGTGCCCTCCATGGCGGGTTTCTCCCCGGAGCCGTGGCCTGGGCACTAGGAAGGCCGGGCCTCCCCGACTCCCGGGAGGAGGGGCTAGCCCAGTTGCGCCCTGGCCCCCAAACCCTCTGGTGCCATCTGCCTGTCTCGGCACTTCTGACTCCACAGAGCCTTTCCTACATCTGGGCTGCCTGCCGTGGCAAAGTGCAGGCGTGGGGTGAGGCCATGGCTTTGTCTTTCCAGGAAAAAATGAGCCCCTGGCCGAAGCAGCAGGCCCAGGCAGAGCCTTGAGCTTGAAGCCCAGTAGGTCTGTGGCCCTCAGGGCCAGAGCAATGCTTTCAAGGCAGGGAAGCGGCCTGCAAGCTCAGTGGGAGTGGGGGAGGGGAGGGAGACAGCTGAAGCCGAGTCCAGAAGGGCGGCGATGGAAGAGCTGCAGCTGGGTCAGAGCCTGGAGGGAGGGCGGGGCCTTCACTGAGGACCCCCCCGCCCCCCGAGGCCAGCCCTAGGCCCCGGCGGTCGCGCATGCGCCCTTGGCCTGTGCGGTATGTGGGGGCTTGAACCCAAGCCCGCAGGGCTCCCGGAGCGGCCAGAGAAAGAAGGGCCCATGGAGAGGTAGGCGAGGTGGGCAGGGGGCGCCACCTTACTCTCCTCAGCTCCCTGAGGGAGAGAGAGAGAGACAGAGACAGAGAGAGAGATCCCTGACCTCTGAGTCTCTGCCTCCACCGCTGGCTGGTGCCGACTCACGCGCCATCCCACTTCCAGCCATCACCCCCACGCCTGCCCCGGGGCCAGCCCCACCACAGAGAGGCCGGTTGGTTCCTGCTCACCTCTGTGCCGTCCCTTCCCGACCTGACCCCAGTGCAGGGGATAAGCTTCAGACAAGTCTTTCCATGTCCCTCTGCATGACAATAGACTTCCTCCCCTCTCCCATGCCACAGGCCCACCCACCCGGGACATCCACCTTTGTCATTAGCTCAGGAGAGGATGCAAGATGAGAATCTCTGCTATTGTGTGCGGAGACTCAGTTTCCCGGGTTTCCCCCATGGACACATGTTCTTCAGCTGGGTCTGATTTTCTCCAGACAAGCTGTCTTGGGAAGGATTTGGCCAGCCCTAAGAACCTGAAGGGAAAGGGCGGAGGGTGGTTCTCTCTCTGCCCCCGACAGCCCCGAGCTGGGTCGGTCCCTCAGACTTGGCCAGGGGCAGCCCATCCCCCGGCGCCCTTCCCCGGGGCATCCAAGGGCAGGCTCGGCGCCAGCCCCACCCCGCTCGCCACTGCCCGACCATCGTCCTCCCTCGGGGGGCCTGGGCAGGACAGGGACCCGGCTGTGGGAGGCCTCCAGATCTCAGGCCTGGCACACCGTTTACCAGGCTGCTTCCTCCTCTGACGGGGGCCCAGCACACGCCCCAGGAGACTTGGCAGCCGCCCCCAGGGCTCTATCCTCTGGAACTCGTCCCCTTGGAAGGGGCCTGGCCCAGGTGCCAGGTTCGGCTGGTCGGCCAGCCTCCTTTGGAGAAAGCAGGCAAGCCGAGCCAGGCTTGCAGTGGCCCTGGCGTGACACCTGCCACCTCAGGCAGAGGGCCTCCCGCGTGCCCTCCATGGCGGGTTTCTCCCCGGAGCCGTGGCCTGGGCACTAGGAAGGCCGGGCCTCCCCGACTCCCGGGAGGAGGGGCTAGCCCAGTTGCGCCCTGGCCCCCAAACCCTCTGGTGCCATCTGCCTGTCTCGGCACTTCTGACTCCACAGAGCCTTTCCTACATCTGGGCTGCCTGCCGTGGCAAAGTGCAGGCGTGGGGTGAGGCCATGGCTTTGTCTTTCCAGGAAAAAATGAGCCCCTGGCCGAAGCAGCAGGCCCAGGCAGAGCCTTGAGCTTGAAGCCCAGTAGGTCTGTGGCCCTCAGGGCCAGAGCAATGCTTTCAAGGCAGGGAAGCGGCCTGCAAGCTGAGTGGGAGTGGGGGAGGGGAGGGAGACAGCTGAAGCCGAGTCCAGAAGGGCGGCGATGGAAGAGCTGCAGCTGGGTCAGAGCCTGGAGGGAGGGCGGGGCCTTCACTGAGGACCCCCCCGCCCCCCGAGGCCAGCCCTAGGCCCCGGCGGTCGCGCATGCGCCCTTGGCCTGTGCGGTGTGTGGGGGCTTGAACCCAAGCCCGCAGGGCTCCCGGAGCGGCCAGAGAAAGAAGGGCCCATGGAGAGGTAGGCGAGGTGGGCAGGGGGCGCCACCTTACTCTCCTCAGCTCCCTGAGGGAGAGAGAGAGAGACAGAGACAGAGAGAGAGATCCCTGACCTCTGAGTCTCTGCCTCCACCGCTGGCTGGTGCCAACTCACGCGCCATCCCACTTCCAGCCATCACCCCCACGCCTGCCCCGGGGCCAGCCCCACCACAGAGAGGCCGGTTGGTTCCTGCTCACCTCTGTGCCGTCCCTTCCCGACCTGACCCCAGTGCAGGGGATAAGCTTCAGACAAGTCTTTCCATGTCCCTCTGCATGACAATAGACTTCCTCCCCTCTCCCATTCCACAGGCCCACCCACCCGGGACATCCACCTTTGTCATTAGCTCAGGAGAGGATGCAAGATGAGAATCTCTGCTATTGTGTGGGGAGACTCAGTTTCCCGGGTTTCCCCCATGGACACATGTTCTTCAGCTGGGTCTGATTTTCTCCAGACAAGCTGTCTTGGGAAGGATTTGGCCAGCCCTAAGAACCTGAAGGGAAAGGGCGGAGGGGGGTTCTCTCTCTGCCCCCGACAGCCCCGAGCTGGGTCGGTCCCTCAGACCTGGCCAGGGGCAGCCCATCCCCCGGCGCCCTTCCCCGGGGCATCCAAGGGCAGGCTCGGCGCCAGCCCCACCCCGCTCGCCACTGCCCGACCATCGTCCTCCCTCGGGGGGCCTGGGCAGGACAGGGACCCGGCTGTGGGAGGCCTCCAGATCTCAGGCCTGGCACACCGTTTACCAGGCTGCTTCCTCCTCTGACGGGGGCCCAGCACACGCCCCAGGAGACTTGGCAGCCGCCCCCAGGGCTCTATCCTCTGGAACTCGTCCCCTTGGAAGGGGCCTGGCCCAGGTGCCAGGTTCGGCTGGTCGGCCAGCCTCCTTTGGAGAAAGCAGGCAAGCCGAGCCAGGCTTGCAGTGGCCCTGGCGTGACACCTGCCACCTCAGGCAGAGGGCCTCCCGCGTGCCCTCCATGGCGGGTTTCTCCCCGGAGCCGTGGCCTGGGCACTAGGAAGGCCGGGCCTCCCCGACTCCCGGGAGGAGGGGCTAGCCCAGTTGCGCCCTGGACCCCAAACCCTCTGGTGCCATCTGCCTGTCTCGGCACTTCTGACTCCACAGAGCCTTTCCTACATCTGGGCTGCCTGCCGTGGCAAAGTGCAGGCGTGGGGTGAGGCCATGGCTTTGTCTTTCCAGGAAAAAATGAGCCCCTGGCCGAAGCAGCAGGCCCAGGCAGAGCCTTGAGCTTGAAGCCCAGTAGGTCTGTGGCCCTCAGGGCCAGAGCAATGATTTCAAGGCAGGGAAGCGGCCTGCAAGCTGAGTGGGAGTGGGGGAGGGGAGGGAGACAGCTGAAGCCGAGTCCAGAAGGGCAGCGATGGAAGAGCTGCAGCTGGGTCAGAGCCTGGAGGGAGGGCGGGGCCTTCACTGAGGACCCCCCCGCCCCCCGAGGCCAGCCCTAGGCCCCGGCGGTCGCGCATGCGCCCTTGGCCTGTGCGGTGTGTGGGGGCTTGAACCCAAGCCCGCAGGGCTCCCGGAGCGGCCAGAGAAAGAAGGGCCCATGGAGAGGTAGGCGAGGTGGGCAGGGGGCGCCACCTTAATCTCCTCAGCTCCCTGAGGGAGAGAGAGAGAGACAGAGACAGAGAGAGAGATCCCTGACCTCTGAGTCTCTGCCTCCACCGCTGGCTGGTGCCGACTCACGCGCCATCCCACTTCCAGCCATCACCCCCACGCCTGCCCCGGGGCCAGCCCCACCACAGAGAGGCCGGTTGGTTCCTGCTCACCTCTGTGCCGTCCCTTCCCGACCTGACCCCAGTGCAGGGGATAAGCTTCAGACAAGTCTTTCCATGTCCCTCTGCATGACAATAGACTTCCTCCCCTCTCCCATTCCACAGGCCCACCCACCCGGGACATCCACCTTTGTCATTAGCTCAGGAGAGGATGCAAGATGAGAATCTCTGCTATTGTGTGCGGAGACTCAGTTTCCCGGGTTTCCCCCATGGACACATGTTCTTCAGCTGGGTCTGATTTTCTCCAGACAAGCTGTCTTGGGAAGGATTTGGCCAGCCCTAAGAACCTGAAGGGAAAGGGCGGAGGGGGGTTCTCTCTCTGCCCCCGACAGCCCCGAGCTGGGTCGGTCCCTCAGACCTGGCCAGGGGCAGCCCATCCCCCGGCGCCCTTCCCCGGGGCATCCAAGGGCAGGCTCGGCGCCAGCCCCACCCCGCTCGCCACTGCCCGACCATCGTCCTCCCTCGGGGGGCCTGGGCAGGACAGGGACCCGGCTGTGGGAGGCCTCCAGATCTCAGGCCTGGCACACCGTTTACCAGGCTGCTTCCTCCTCTGACGGGGGCCCAGCACACGCCCCAGGAGACTTGGCAGCCGCCCCCAGGGCTCTATCCTCTGGAACTCGTCCCCTTGGAAGGGGCCTGGCCCAGGTGCCAGGTTCGGCTGGTCGGCCAGCCTCCTTTGGAGAAAGCAGGCAAGCCGAGCCAGGCTTGCAGTGGCCCTGGCGTGACACCTGCCACCTCAGGCAGAGGGCCTCCCGCGTGCCCTCCATGGCGGGTTTCTCCCCGGAGCCGTGGCCTGGGCACTAGGAAGGCCGGGCCTCCCCGACTCCCGGGAGGAGGGGCTAGCCCAGTTGCGCCCTGGCCCCCAAACCCTCTGGTGCCATCTGCCTGTCTCGGCACTTCTGACTCCACAGAGCCTTTCCTACATCTGGGCTGCCTGCCGTGGCAAAGTGCAGGCGTGGGGTGAGGCCATGGCTTTGTGTTTCCAGGAAAAAATGAGCCCCTGGCCGAAGCAGCAGGCCCAGGCAGAGCCTTGAGCTTGAAGCCCAGTAGGTCTGTGGCCCTCAGGGCCAGAGCAATGCTTTCAAGGCAGGGAAGCGGCCTGCAAGCTGAGTGGGAGTGGGGGAGGGGAGGGAGACAGCTGAAGCCGAGTCCAGAAGGGCGGCGATGGAAGAGCTGCAGCTGGGTCAGAGCCTGGAGGGAGGGCGGGGCCTTCACTGAGGACCCCCCCGCCCCCGGGGCCAGCCCTAGGCCCCGGCGGTCGCGCATGCGCCCTTGGCCTGTGCGGTGTGTGGGGGCTTGAACCCAAGCCCGCAGGGCTCCCGGAGCGGCCAGAGAAAGAAGGGCCCATGGAGAGGTAGGCGAGGTGGGCAGGGGGCGTCACCTTACTCTCCTCAGCTCCCTGAGGGAGAGAGAGAGAGACAGAGACAGAGAGAGAGATCCCTGACCTCTGAGTCTCTGCCTCCACCGCTGGCTGGTGCCAACTCACGTGCCATCCCACTTCCAGCCATCACCCCCACGCCTGCCCCGGGGCCAGCCCCACCACAGAGAGGCCGGTTGGTTCCTGCTCACCTCTGTGCCGTCCCTTCCCGACCTGACCCCAGTGCAGGGGATAAGCTTCAGACAAGTCTTTCCATGTCCCTCTGCATGACAATAGACTTCCTCCCCTCTCCCATTCCACAGGCCCACCCACCCGGGACATCCACCTTTGTCATTAGCTCAGGAGAGGATGCAAGATGAGAATCTCTGCTATTGTGTGGGGAGACTCAGTTTCCCGGGTTTCCCCCATGGACACATGTTCTTCAGCTGGGTCTGATTTTCTCCAGACAAGCTGTCTTGGGAAGGATTTGGCCAGCCCTAAGAACCTGAAGGGAAAGGGCGGAGGGGGGTTCTCTCTCTGCCCCCGACAGCCCCGAGCTGGGTCGGTCCCTCAGACCTGGCCAGGGGCAGCCCATCCCCCGGCGCCCTTCCCCGGGGCATCCAAGGGCAGGCTCGGCGCCAGCCCCACCCCGCTCGCCACTGCCCGACCATCGTCCTCCCTCGGGGGGCCTGGGCAGGACAGGGAACCGGCTGTGGGAGGCCTCCAGATCTCAGGCCTGGCACACCGTTTACCAGGCTGCTTCCTCCTCTGACGTGGGCCCAGCACACGCCCCAGGAGACTTGGCAGCCGCCCCCAGGGCTCTATCCTCTGGAACTCGTCCCCTTGGAAGGGGCCTGGCCCAGGTGCCAGGTTCGGCTGGTCGGCCAGCCTCCTTTGGAGAAAGCAGGCAAGCCGAGCCAGGCTTGCAGTGGCCCTGGCGTGACACCTGCCACCTCAGGCAGAGGGCCTCCCGCGTGCCCTCCATGGCGGGTTTCTCCCCGGAGCCGTGGCCTGGGCACTAGGAAGGCCGGGCCTCCCCGACTCCCGGGAGGAGGGGCTAGCCCAGTTGCGCCCTGGCCCCCAAACCCTCTGGTGCCATCTGCCTGTCTCGGCACTTCTGACTCCACAGAGCCTTTCCTACATCTGGGCTGCCTGCCGTGGCAAAGTGCAGGCGTGGGGTGAGGCCATGGCTTTGTCTTTCCAGGAAAAAATGAGCCCCTGGCCGAAGCAGCAGGCCCAGGCAGAGCCTTGAGCTTGAAGCCCAGTAGGTCTGTGGCCCTCAGGGCCAGAGCAATGCTTTCAAGGCAGGGAAGCGGCCTGCAAGCTCAGTGGGAGTGGGGGAGGGGAGGGAGACAGCTGAAGCCGAGTCCAGAAGGGCGGCGATGGAAGAGCTGCAGCTGGGTCAGAGCCTGGAGGGAGGGCGGGGCCTTCACTGAGGACCCCCCCGCCCCCCGAGGCCAGCCCTAGGCCCCGGCGGTCGCGCATGCGCCCTTGGCCTGTGCGGTATGTGGGGGCTTGAACCCAAGCCCGCAGGGCTCCCGGAGCGGCCAGAGAAAGAAGGGCCCATGGAGAGGTAGGCGAGGTGGGCAGGGGGCGCCACCTTACTCTCCTCAGCTCCCTGAGGGAGAGAGAGAGCGACAGAGACAGAGAGAGAGATCCCTGACCTCTGAGTCTCTGCCTCCACCGCTGGATGGTGCCGACTCACGCGCCATCCCACTTCCAGCCATCACCCCCACGCCTGCCCCGGGGCCAGCCCCACCACAGAGAGGCCGGTTGGTTCCTGCTCACCTCTGTGCCGTCCCTTCCCGACCTGACCCCAGTGCAGGGGATAAGCTTCAGACAAGTCTTTCCATGTCCCTCTGCATGACAATAGACTTCCTCCCCTCTCCCATGCCACAGGCCCACCCACCCGGGACATCCACCTTTGTCATTAGCTCAGGAGAGGATGCAAGATGAGAATCTCTGCTATTGTGTGGGGAGACTCAGTTTCCCGGGTTTCCCCCATGGACACATGTTCTTCAGCTGGGTCTGATTTTCTCCAGACAAGCTGTCTTGGGAAGGATTTGGCCAGCCCTAAGAACCTGAAGGGAAAGGGCGGAGGGGGGTTCTCTCTCTGCCCCCGACAGCCCCGAGCTGGGTCGGTCCCTCAGACCTGGCCAGGGGCAGCCCATCCCCCGGCGCCCTTCCCCGGGGCATCCAAGGGCAGGCTCGGCGCCAGCCCCACCCCGCTCGCCACTGCCCGACCATCGTCCTCCCTCGGGGGGCCTGGGCAGGACAGGGACCCGGCTGTGGGAGGCCTCCAGATCTCAGGCCTGGCACACCGTTTACCAGGCTGCTTCCTCCTCTGACGGGGGCCCAGCACACGCCCCAGGAGACTTGGCAGCCGCCCCCAGGGCTCTATCCTCTGGAACTCGTCCCCTTGGAAGGGGCCTGGCCCAGGTGCCAGGTTCGGCTGGTCGGCCAGCCTCCTTTGGAGAAAGCAGGCAAGCCGAGCCAGGCTTGCAGTGGCCCTGGCGTGACACCTGCCACCTCAGGCAGAGGGCCTCCCGCGTGCCCTCCATGGCGGGTTTCTCCCCGGAGCCGTGGCCTGGGCACTAGGAAGGCCGGGCCTCCCCGACTCCCGGGAGGAGGGGCTAGCCCAGTTGCGCCCTGGCCCCCAAACCCTCTGGTGCCATCTGCCTGTCTCGGCACTTCTGACTCCACAGAGCCTTTCCTACATCTGGGCTGCCTGCCGTGGCAAAGTGCAGGCGTGGGGTGAGGCCATGGCTTTGTCTTTCCAGGAAAAAATGAGCCCCTGGCCGAAGCAGCAGGCCCAGGCAGAGCCTTGAGCTTGAAGCCCAATAGGTCTGTGGCCCTCAGGGCCAGAGCAATGCTTTCAAGGCAGGGAAGCGGCCTGCAAGCTGAGTGGGAGTGGGGGAGGGGAGGGAGACAGCTGAAGCCGAGTCCAGAAGGGCGGCGATGGAAGAGCTGCAGCTGGGTCAGAGCCTGGAGGGAGGGCGGGGCCTTCACTGAGGACCCCCCCGCCCCCGGGGCCAGCCCTAGGCCCCGGCGGTCGCGCATGCGCCCTTGGCCTGTGCGGTGTGTGGGGGCTTGAACCCAAGCCCGCAGGGCTCCCGGAGCGGCCAGAGAAAGAAGGGCCCATGGAGAGGTAGGCGAGGTGGGCAGGGGGCGCCACCTTACTCTCCTCAGCTCCCTGAGGGAGAGAGAGAGAGACAGAGACAGAGAGAGAGATCCCTGACCTCTGAGTCTCTGCCTCCACCGCTGGCTGGTGCCAACTCACGCGCCATCCCACTTCCAGCCATCACCCCCACGCCTGCCCCGGGGCCAGCCCCACCACAGAGAGGCCGGTTGGTTCCTGCTCACCTCTGTGCCGTCCCTTCCCGACCTGACCCCAGTGCAGGGGATAAGCTTCAGACAAGTCTTTCCATGTCCCTCTGCATGACAATAGACTTCCTCCCCTCTCCCATTCCACAGGCCCACCCACCCGGGACATCCACCTTTGTCATTAGCTCAGGAGAGGATGCAAGATGAGAATCTCTGCTATTGTGTGCGGAGACTCAGTTTCCCGGGTTTCCCCCATGGACACATGTTCTTCAGCTGGGTCTGATTTTCTCCAGACAAGCTGTCTTGGGAAGGATTTGGCCAGCCCTAAGAACCTGAAGGGAAAGGGCGGAGGGGGGTTCTCTCTCTGCCCCCGACAGCCCCGAGCTGGGTCGGTCCCTCAGACCTGGCCAGGGGCAGCCCATCCCCCGGCGCCCTTCCCCGGGGCATCCAAGGGCAGGCTCGGCGCCAGCCCCACCCCGCTCGCCACTGCCCGACCATCGTCCTCCCTCGGGGGGCCTGGGCAGGACAGGGACCCGGCTGTGGGAGGCCTCCAGATCTCAGGCCTGGCACACCGTTTACCAGGCTGCTTCCTCCTCTGACGGGGGCCCAGCACACGCCCCAGGAGACTTGGCAGCCGCCCCCAGGGCTCTATCCTCTGGAACTCGTCCCCTTGGAAGGGGCCTGGCCCAGGTGCCAGGTTCGGCTGGTCGGCCAGCCTCCTTTGGAGAAAGCAGGCAAGCCGAGCCAGGCTTGCAGTGGCCCTGGCGTGACACCTGCCACCTCAGGCAGAGGGCCTCCCGCGTGCCCTCCATGGCGGGTTTCTCCCCGGAGCCGTGGCCTGGGCACTAGGAAGGCCGGGCCTCCCCGACTCCCGGGAGGAGGGGCTAGCCCACTTGCGCCCTGGCCCCCAAACCCTCTGGTGCCATCTGCCTGTCTCGGCACTTCTGACTCCACAGAGCCTTTCCTACATCTGGGCTGCCTGCCGTGGCAAAGTGCAGGCGTGGGGTGAGGCCATGGCTTTGTCTTTCCAGGAAAAAATGAGCCCCTGGCCGAAGCAGCAGGCCCAGGCAGAGCCTTGAGCTTGAAGCCCAGTAGGTCTGTGGCCCTCAGGGCCAGAGCAATGCTTTCAAGGCAGGGAAGCGGCCTGCAAGCTGAGTGGGAGTGGGGGAGGGGAGGGAGACAGCTGAAGCCGAGTCCAGAAGGGCGGCGATGGAAGAGCTGCAGCTGGGTCAGAGCCTGGAGGGAGGGCGGGGCCTTCACTGAGGACCCCCCCGCCCCCCGAGGCCAGCCCTAGGCCCCGGCGGTCGCGCATGCGCCCTTGGCCTGTGCGGTGTGTGGGGGCTTGAACCCAAGCCCGCAGGGCTCCCGGAGCGGCCAGAGAAAGAAGGGCCCATGGAGAGGTAGGCGAGGTGGGCAGGGGGCGCCACCTTACTCTCCTCAGCTCCCTGAGGGAGAGAGAGAGAGACAGAGACAGAGAGAGAGATCCCTGACCTCTGAGTCTCTGCCTCCACCGCTGGCTGGTGCCAACTCACGCGCCATCCCACTTCCAGCCATCACCCCCACGCCTGCCCCGGGGCCAGCCCCACCACAGAGAGGCCGGTTGGTTCCTGCTCACCTCTGTGCCGTCCCTTCCCGACCTGACCCCAGTGCAGGGGATAAGCTTCAGACAAGTCTTTCCATGTCCCTCTGCATGACAATAGACTTCCTCCCCTCTCCCATTCCACAGGCCCACCCACCCGGGACATCCACCTTTGTCATTAGCTCAGGAGAGGATGCAAGATGAGAATCTCTGCTATTGTGTGCGGAGACTCAGTTTCCCGGGTTTCCCCCATGGACACATGTTCTTCAGCTGGGTCTGATTTTCTCCAGACAAGCTGTCTTGGGAAGGATTTGGCCAGCCCTAAGAAGCTGAAGGGAAAGGGCGGAGGGGGGTTCTCTCTCTGCCCCCGACAGCCCCGAGCTGGGTCGGTCCCTCAGACCTGGCCAGGGGCAGCCCATCCCCCGGCGCCCTTCCCCGGGGCATCCAAGGGCAGGCTCGGCGCCAGCCCCACCCCGCTCGCCACTGCCCGACCATCGTCCTCCCTCGGGGGGCCTGGGCAGGACAGGGACCCGGCTGTGGGAGGCCTCCAGATCTCAGGCCTGGCACACCGTTTACCAGGCTGCTTCCTCCTCTGACGGGGGCCCAGCACACGCCCCAGGAGACTTGGCAGCCGCCCCCAGGGCTCTATCCTCTGGAACTCGTCCCCTTGGAAGGGGCCTGGCCCAGGTGCCAGGTTCGGCTGGTCGGCCAGCCTCCTTTGGAGAAAGCAGGCAAGCCGAGCCAGGCTTGCAGTGGCCCTGGCGTGACACCTGCCACCTCAGGCAGAGGGCCTCCCGCGTGCCCTCCATGGCGGGTTTCTCCCCGGAGCCGTGGCCTGGGCACTAGGAAGGCCGGGCCTCCCCGACTCCCGGGAGGAGGGGCTAGCCCAGTTGCGCCCTGGCCCCCAAACCCTCTGGTGCCATCTGCCTGTCTCGGCACTTCTGACTCCACAGAGCCTTTCCTACATCTGGGCTGCCTGCCGTGGCAAAGTGCAGGCGTGGGGTGAGGCCATGGCTTTGTCTTTCCAGGAAAAAATGAGCCCCTGGCCGAAGCAGCAGGCCCAGGCAGAGCCTTGAGCTTGAAGCCCAGTAGGTCTGTGGCCCTCAGGGCCAGAGCAATGCTTTCAAGGCAGGGAAGCGGCCTGCAAGCTGAGTGGGAGTGGGGGAGGGGAGGGAGACAGCTGAAGCCGAGTCCAGAAGGGCGGCGATGGAAGAGCTGCAGCTGGGTCAGAGCCTGGAGGGAGGGCGGGGCCTTCACTGAGGACCCCCCCGCCCCCCGAGGCCAGCCCTAGGCCCCGGCGGTCGCGCATGCGCCCTTGGCCTGTGCGGTGTGTGGGGGCTTGAACCCAAGCCCGCAGGGCTCCCGGAGCGGCCAGAGAAAGAAGGGCCCATGGAGAGGTAGGCGAGGTGGGCAGGGGGCGCCACCTTACTCTCCTCAGCTCCCTGAGGGAGAGAGAGAGAGACAGAGACAGAGAGAGAGATCCCTGACCTCTGAGTCTCTGCCTCCACCGCTGGCTGGTGCCAACTCACGCGCCATCCCACTTCCAGCCATCACCCCCACGCCTGCCCCGGGGCCAGCCCCACCACAGAGAGGCCGGTTGGTTCCTGCTCACCTCTGTGCCGTCCCTTCCCGACCTGACCCCAGTGCAGGGGATAAGCTTCAGACAAGTCTTTCCATGTCCCTCTGCATGACAATAGACTTCCTCCCCTCTCCCATGCCACAGGCCCACCCACCCGGGACATCCACCTTTGTCATTAGCTCAGGAGAGGATGCAAGATGAGAATCTCTGCTATTGTGTGCGGAGACTCAGTTTCCCGGGTTTCCCCCATGGACACATGTTCTTCAGCTGGGTCTGATTTTCTCCAGACAAGCTGTCTTGGGAAGGATTTGGCCAGCCCTAAGAAGCTGAAGGGAAAGGGCGGAGGGGGGTTCTCTCTCTGCCCCCGACAGCCCCGAGCTGGGTCGGTCCCTCAGACCTGGCCAGGGGCAGCCCATCCCCCGGCGCCCTTCCCCGGGGCATCCAAGGGCAGGCTCGGCGCCAGCCCCACCCCGCTCGCCACTGCCCGACCATCGTCCTCCCTCGGGGGGCCTGGGCAGGACAGGGACCCGGCTGTGGGAGGCCTCCAGATCTCAGGCCTGGCACACCGTTTACCAGGCTGCTTCCTCCTCTGACGGGGGCCCAGCACACGCCCCAGGAGACTTGGCAGCCGCCCCCAGGGCTCTATCCTCTGGAACTCGTCCCCTTGGAAGGGGCCTGGCCCAGGTGCCAGGTTCGGCTGGTCGGCCAGCCTCCTTTGGAGAAAGCAGGCAAGCCGAGCCAGGCTTGCAGTGGCCCTGGCGTGACACCTGCCACCTCAGGCAGAGGGCCTCCCGCGTGCCCTCCATGGCGGGTTTCTCCCCGGAGCCGTGGCCTGGGCACTAGGAAGGCCGGGCCTCCCCGACTCCCGGGAGGAGGGGCTAGCCCAGTTGCGCCCTGGCCCCCAAACCCTCTGGTGCCATCTGCCTGTCTCGGCACTTCTGACTCCACAGAGCCTTTCCTACATCTGGGCTGCCTGCCGTGGCAAAGTGCAGGCGTGGGGTGAGGCCATGGCTTTGTCTTTCCAGGAAAAAATGAGCCCCTGGCCGAAGCAGCAGGCCCAGGCAGAGCCTTGAGCTTGAAGCCCAGTAGGTCTGTGGCCCTCAGGGCCAGAGCAATGCTTTCAAGGCAGGGAAGCAGCCTGCAAGCTGAGTGGGAGTGGGGGAGGGGAGGGAGACAGCTGAAGCCGAGTCCAGAAGGGCGGCGATGGAAGAGCTGCAGCTGGGTCAGAGCCTGGAGGGAGGGCGGGGCCTTCACTGAGGACCCCCCCGCCCCCCGAGGCCAGCCCTAGGCCCCGGCGGTCGCGCATGCGCCCTTGGCCTGTGCGGTGTGTGGGGGCTTGAACCCAAGCCCGCAGGGCTCCCGGAGCGGCCAGAGAAAGAAGGGCCCATGGAGAGGTAGGCGAGGTGGGCAGGGGGCGCCACCTTACTCTCCTCAGCTCCCTGAGGGAGAGAGAGAGAGACAGAGACAGAGAGAGAGATCCCTGACCTCTGAGTCTCTGCCTCCACCGCTGGCTGGTGCCAACTCACGCGCCATCCCACTTCCAGCCATCACCCCCACGCCTGCCCCGGGGCCAGCCCCACCACAGAGAGGCCGGTTGGTTCCTGCTCACCTCTGTGCCGTCCCTTCCCGACCTGACCCCAGTGCAGGGGATAAGCTTCAGACAAGTCTTTCCATGTCCCTCTGCATGACAATAGACTTCCTCCCCTCTCCCATTCCACAGGCCCACCCACCCGGGACATCCACCTTTGTCATTAGCTCAGGAGAGGATGCAAGATGAGAATCTCTGCTATTGTGTGCGGAGACTCAGTTTCCCGGGTTTCCCCCATGGACACATGTTCTTCAGCTGGGTCTGATTTTCTCCAGACAAGCTGTCTTGGGAAGGATTTGGCCAGCCCTAAGAAGCTGAAGGGAAAGGGCGGAGGGGGGTTCTCTCTCTGCCCCCGACAGCCCCGAGCTGGGTCGGTCCCTCAGACCTGGCCAGGGGCAGCCCATCCCCCGGCGCCCTTCCCCGGGGCATCCAAGGGCAGGCTCGGCGCCAGCCCCACCCCGCTCGCCACTGCCCGACCATCGTCCTCCCTCGGGGGGCCTGGGCAGGACAGGGACCCGGCTGTGGGAGGCCTCCAGATCTCAGGCCTGGCACACCGTTTACCAGGCTGCTTCCTCCTCTGACGGGGGCCCAGCACACGCCCCAGGAGACTTGGCAGCCGCCCCCAGGGCTCTATCCTCTGGAACTCGTCCCCTTGGAAGGGGCCTGGCCCAGGTGCCAGGTTCGGCTGGTCGGCCAGCCTCCTTTGGAGAAAGCAGGCAAGCCGAGCCAGGCTTGCAGTGGCCCTGGCGTGACACCTGCCACCTCAGGCAGAGGGCCTCCCGCGTGCCCTCCATGGCGGGTTTCTCCCCGGAGCCGTGGCCTGGGCACTAGGAAGGCCGGGCCTCCCCGACTCCCGGGAGGAGGGGCTAGCCCACTTGCGCCCTGGCCCCCAAACCCTCTGGTGCCATCTGCCTGTCTCGGCACTTCTGACTCCACAGAGCCTTTCCTACATCTGGGCTGCCTGCCGTGGCAAAGTGCAGGCGTGGGGTGAGGCCATGGCTTTGTCTTTCCAGGAAAAAATGAGCCCCTGGCCGAAGCAGCAGGCCCAGGCAGAGCCTTGAGCTTGAAGCCCAGTAGGTCTGTGGCCCTCAGGGCCAGAGCAATGCTTTCAAGGCAGGGAAGCGGCCTGCAAGCTGAGTGGGAGTGGGGGAGGGGAGGGAGACAGCTGAAGCCGAGTCCAGAAGGGCGGCGATGGAAGAGCTGCAGCTGGGTCAGAGCCTGGAGGGAGGGCGGGGCCTTCACTGAGGACCCCCCCCGCCCCCCGAGGCCAGCCCTAGGCCCCGGCGGTCGCGCATGCGCCCTTGGCCTGTGCGGTGTGTGGGGGCTTGAACCCAAGCCCGCAGGGCTCCCGGAGCGGCCAGAGAAAGAAGGGCCCATGGAGAGGTAGGCGAGGTGGGCAGGGGGCGCCACCTTACTCTCCTCAGCTCCCTGAGGGAGAGAGAGAGAGACAGAGACAGAGAGAGAGATCCCTGACCTCTGAGTCTCTGCCTCCACCGCTGGCTGGTGCCAACTCACGCGCCATCCCACTTCCAGCCATCACCCCCACGCCTGCCCCGGGGCCAGCCCCACCACAGAGAGGCCGGTTGGTTCCTGCTCACCTCTGTGCCGTCCCTTCCCGACCTGACCCCAGTGCAGGGGATAAGCTTCAGACAAGTCTTTCCATGTCCCTCTGCATGACAATAGACTTCCTCCCCTCTCCCATTCCACAGGCCCACCCACCCGGGACATCCACCTTTGTCATTAGCTCAGGAGAGGATGCAAGATGAGAATCTCTGCTATTGTGTGCGGAGACTCAGTTTCCCGGGTTTCCCCCATGGACACATGTTCTTCAGCTGGGTCTGATTTTCTCCAGACAAGCTGTCTTGGGAAGGATTTGGCCAGCCCTAAGAAGCTGAAGGGAAAGGGCGGAGGGGGGTTCTCTCTCTGCCCCCGACAGCCCCGAGCTGGGTCGGTCCCTCAGACCTGGCCAGGGGCAGCCCATCCCCCGGCGCCCTTCCCCGGGGCATCCAAGGGCAGGCTCGGCGCCAGCCCCACCCCGCTCGCCACTGCCCGACCATCGTCCTCCCTCGGGGGGCCTGGGCAGGACAGGGACCCGGCTGTGGGAGGCCTCCAGATCTCAGGCCTGGCACACCGTTTACCAGGCTGCTTCCTCCTCTGACGGGGGCCCAGCACACGCCCCAGGAGACTTGGCAGCCGCCCCCAGGGCTCTATCCTCTGGAACTCGTCCCCTTGGAAGGGGCCTGGCCCAGGTGCCAGGTTCGGCTGGTCGGCCAGCCTCCTTTGGAGAAAGCAGGCAAGCCGAGCCAGGCTTGCAGTGGCCCTGGCGTGACACCTGCCACCTCAGGCAGAGGGCCTCCCGCGTGCCCTCCATGGCGGGTTTCTCCCCGGAGCCGTGGCCTGGGCACTAGGAAGGCCGGGCCTCCCCGACTCCCGGGAGGAGGGGCTAGCCCAGTTGCGCCCTGGCCCCCAAACCCTCTGGTGCCATCTGCCTGTCTCGGCACTTCTGACTCCACAGAGCCTTTCCTACATCTGGGCTGCCTGCCGTGGCAAAGTGCAGGCGTGGGGTGAGGCCATGGCTTTGTCTTTCCAGGAAAAAATGAGCCCCTGGCCGAAGCAGCAGGCCCAGGCAGAGCCTTGAGCTTGAAGCCCAGTAGGTCTGTGGCCCTCAGGGCCAGAGCAATGCTTTCAAGGCAGGGAAGCGGCCTGCAAGCTGAGTGGGGAGTGGGGGAGGGGAGGGAGACAGCTGAAGCCGAGTCCAGAAGGGCGGCGATGGAAGAGCTGCAGCTGGGTCAGAGCCTGGAGGGAGGGCGGGGCCTTCACTGAGGACCCCCCCGCCCCCCGAGGCCAGCCCTAGGCCCCGGCGGTCGCGCATGCGCCCTTGGCCTGTGCGGTGTGTGGGGGCTTGAACCCAAGCCCGCAGGGCTCCCGGAGCGGCCAGAGAAAGAAGGGCCCATGGAGAGGTAGGCGAGGTGGGCAGGGGGCGCCACCTTACTCTCCTCAGCTCCCTGAGGGAGAGAGAGAGAGACAGAGACAGAGAGAGAGATCCCTGACCTCTGAGTCTCTGCCTCCACCGCTGGCTGGTGCCAACTCACGCGCCATCCCACTTCCAGCCATCACCCCCCACGCCTGCCCCGGGGCCAGCCCCACCACAGAGAGGCCGGTTGGTTCCTGCTCACCTCTGTGCCGTCCCTTCCCGACCTGACCCCAGTGCAGGGGATAAGCTTCAGACAAGTCTTTCCATGTCCCTCTGCATGACAATAGACTTCCTCCCCTCTCCCATGCCACAGGCCCACCCACCCGGGACATCCACCTTTGTCATTAGCTCAGGAGAGGATGCAAGATGAGAATCTCTGCTATTGTGTGCGGAGACTCAGTTTCCCGGGTTTCCCCCATGGACACATGTTCTTCAGCTGGGTCTGATTTTCTCCAGACAAGCTGTCTTGGGAAGGATTTGGCCAGCCCTAAGAAGCTGAAGGGAAAGGGCGGAGGGGGGTTCTCTCTCTGCCCCCGACAGCCCCGAGCTGGGTCGGTCCCTCAGACCTGGCCAGGGGCAGCCCATCCCCCGGCGCCCTTCCCCGGGGCATCCAAGGGCAGGCTCGGCGCCAGCCCCACCCCGCTCGCCACTGCCCGACCATCGTCCTCCCTCGGGGGGCCTGGGCAGGACAGGGACCCGGCTGTGGGAGGCCTCCAGATCTCAGGCCTGGCACACCGTTTACCAGGCTGCTTCCTCCTCTGACGGGGGCCCAGCACACGCCCCAGGAGACTTGGCAGCCGCCCCCAGGGCTCTATCCTCTGGAACTCGTCCCCTTGGAAGGGGCCTGGCCCAGGTGCCAGGTTCGGCTGGTCGGCCAGCCTCCTTTGGAGAAAGCAGGCAAGCCGAGCCAGGCTTGCAGTGGCCCTGGCGTGACACCTGCCACCTCAGGCAGAGGGCCTCCCGCGTGCCCTCCATGGCGGGTTTCTCCCCGGAGCCGTGGCCTGGGCACTAGGAAGGCCGGGCCTCCCCGACTCCCGGGAGGAGGGGCTAGCCCAGTTGCGCCCTGGCCCCCAAACCCTCTGGTGCCATCTGCCTGTCTCGGCACTTCTGACTCCACAGAGCCTTTCCTACATCTGGGCTGCCTGCCGTGGCAAAGTGCAGGCGTGGGGTGAGGCCATGGCTTTGTCTTTCCAGGAAAAAATGAGCCCCTGGCCGAAGCAGCAGGCCCAGGCAGAGCCTTGAGCTTGAAGCCCAGTAGGTCTGTGGCCCTCAGGGCCAGAGCAATGCTTTCAAGGCAGGGAAGCAGCCTGCAAGCTGAGTGGGAGTGGGGGAGGGGAGGGAGACAGCTGAAGCCGAGTCCAGAAGGGCGGCGATGGAAGAGCTGCAGCTGGGTCAGAGCCTGGAGGGAGGGCGGGGCCTTCACTGAGGACCCCCCCGCCCCCCGAGGCCAGCCCTAGGCCCCGGCGGTCGCGCATGCGCCCTTGGCCTGTGCGGTGTGTGGGGGCTTGAACCCAAGCCCGCAGGGCTCCCGGAGCGGCCAGAGAAAGAAGGGCCCATGGAGAGGTAGGCGAGGTGGGCAGGGGGCGCCACCTTACTCTCCTCAGCTCCCTGAGGGAGAGAGAGAGAGACAGAGACAGAGAGAGAGATCCCTGACCTCTGAGTCTCTGCCTCCACCGCTGGCTGGTGCCAACTCACGCGCCATCCCACTTCCAGCCATCACCCCCACGCCTGCCCCGGGGCCAGCCCCACCACAGAGAGGCCGGTTGGTTCCTGCTCACCTCTGTGCCGTCCCTTCCCGACCTGACCCCAGTGCAGGGGATAAGCTTCAGACAAGTCTTTCCATGTCCCTCTGCATGACAATAGACTTCCTCCCCTCTCCCATTCCACAGGCCCACCCACCCGGGACATCCACCTTTGTCATTAGCTCAGGAGAGGATGCAAGATGAGAATCTCTGCTATTGTGTGCGGAGACTCAGTTTCCCGGGTTTCCCCCATGGACACATGTTCTTCAGCTGGGTCTGATTTTCTCCAGACAAGCTGTCTTGGGAAGGATTTGGCCAGCCCTAAGAAGCTGAAGGGAAAGGGCGGAGGGGGGTTCTCTCTCTGCCCCCGACAGCCCCGAGCTGGGTCGGTCCCTCAGACCTGGCCAGGGGCAGCCCATCCCCCGGCGCCCCTTCCCCGGGGCATCCAAGGGCAGGCTCGGCGCCAGCCCCACCCCGCTCGCCACTGCCCGACCATCGTCCTCCCTCGGGGGGCCTGGGCAGGACAGGGACCCGGCTGTGGGAGGCCTCCAGATCTCAGGCCTGGCACACCGTTTACCAGGCTGCTTCCTCCTCTGACGGGGGCCCAGCACACGCCCCAGGAGACTTGGCAGCCGCCCCCAGGGCTCTATCCTCTGGAACTCGTCCCCTTGGAAGGGGCCTGGCCCAGGTGCCAGGTTCGGCTGGTCGGCCAGCCTCCTTTGGAGAAAGCAGGCAAGCCGAGCCAGGCTTGCAGTGGCCCTGGCGTGACACCTGCCACCTCAGGCAGAGGGCCTCCCGCGTGCCCTCCATGGCGGGTTTCTCCCCGGAGCCGTGGCCTGGGCACTAGGAAGGCCGGGCCTCCCCGACTCCCGGGAGGAGGGGCTAGCCCAGTTGCGCCCTGGCCCCCAAACCCTCTGGTGCCATCTGCCTGTCTCGGCACTTCTGACTCCACAGAGCCTTTCCTACATCTGGGCTGCCTGCCGTGGCAAAGTGCAGGCGTGGGGTGAGGCCATGGCTTTGTCTTTCCAGGAAAAAATGAGCCCCTGGCCGAAGCAGCAGGCCCAGGCAGAGCCTTGAGCTTGAAGCCCAGTAGGTCTGTGGCCCTCAGGGCCAGAGCAATGCTTTCAAGGCAGGGAAGCGGCCTGCAAGCTGAGTGGGAGTGGGGGAGGGGAGGGAGACAGCTGAAGCCGAGTCCAGAAGGGCGGCGATGGAAGAGCTGCAGCTGGGTCAGAGCCTGGAGGGAGGGCGGGGCCTTCACTGAGGACCCCCCCCGCCCCCCGAGGCCAGCCCTAGGCCCCGGCGGTCGCGCATGCGCCCTTGGCCTGTGCGGTGTGTGGGGGCTTGAACCCAAGCCCGCAGGGCTCCCGGAGCGGCCAGAGAAAGAAGGGCCCATGGAGAGGTAGGCGAGGTGGGCAGGGGGCGCCACCTTACTCTCCTCAGCTCCCTGAGGGAGAGAGAGAGAGACAGAGACAGAGAGAGAGATCCCTGACCTCTGAGTCTCTGCCTCCACCGCTGGCTGGTGCCAACTCACGCGCCATCCCACTTCCAGCCATCACCCCCACGCCCTGCCCCGGGGCCAGCCCCACCACAGAGAGGCCGGTTGGTTCCTGCTCACCTCTGTGCCGTCCCTTCCCGACCTGACCCCAGTGCAGGGGATAAGCTTCAGACAAGTCTTTCCATGTCCCTCTGCATGACAATAGACTTCCTCCCCTCTCCCATTTCCACAGGCCCACCCACCCGGGACATCCACCTTTGTCATTAGCTCAGGAGAGGATGCAAGATGAGAATCTCTGCTATTGTGTGCGGAGACTCAGTTTCCCGGGTTTCCCCCATGGACACATGTTCTTCAGCTGGGTCTGATTTTCTCCAGACAAGCTGTCTTGGGAAGGATTTGGCCAGCCCTAAGAAGCTGAAGGGAAAGGGCGGAGGGGGGTTCTCTCTCTGCCCCCGACAGCCCCGAGCTGGGTCGGTCCCTCAGACCTGGCCAGGGGCAGCCCATCCCCCGGCGCCCTTCCCCGGGGCATCCAAGGGCAGGCTCGGCGCCAGCCCCACCCCGCTCGCCACTGCCCGACCATCGTCCTCCCTCGGGGGGCCTGGGCAGGACAGGGACCCGGCTGTGGGAGGCCTCCAGATCTCAGGCCTGGCACACCGTTTACCAGGCTGCTTCCTCCTCTGACGGGGGCCCAGCACACGCCCCAGGAGACTTGGCAGCCGCCCCCAGGGCTCTATCCTCTGGAACTCGTCCCCTTGGAAGGGGCCCTGGCCCAGGTGCCAGGTTCGGCTGGTCGGCCAGCCTCCTTT